>NC_141873.1:111834416-112137446 GCF_056163025.1 Triticum urartu
AACTCCTGCAGCGGAGATGTTTCCCGAGCATCTTCAGGGATTGGATTGCAGCACTCTTGAGCACGTCCTCGTCTCGTGTCCTTCTGAACGGTGTGGCGGGTCCCCCATTTTTGCATGGTCAGGGCTTTCGTCAAGGCGACCCGCTCTCACCCCTTTTGTTCGTCATTGCCATTGACCCGTTCCAACAGGTTCTCGACTTGGCCACCAGGCACGGGCTGCTTCACAAGATTAGGGGACGTGGTTCTACCTTTCGGACCTCGCTCTACGCCGATGATGCAGCAGTTTTCATCAAGCCTATCGAGGAGGATGTGGACAACCTTGCTTCCATTCTGAAAGGTTTTGGGGAGGTCACGGGCCTCTGTACAAATGTCTCCAAAAGCTCAGTCGTCCCCATTCGCTGCCAAAACCTTAACCTTGACACCATTCTTCATGGGCTCCCAGCAAAGAGAGCCTCCTTCCCGCTAAAATACCCGGGGCTGCCCTTGTCGGTGTGGCAGCTCAAACGTGCCGACTTTCAGTACCTGGATGACCAGGTCGCAGGAAGGCTTGTACCTTGGGAAGGGAGATACATTGCAGCTCTGGGCCGAGTAGTTTTGGTCAAATCGGTCCAGACCTCTCAGGTTGTCTTCACTGCTATTGCTCTTCCCATCCCTAGGGGCACCCTGAACAACATCAGCAAGATTGAGCGAGCGTTCCATTGGTCGGCCTCGCACAAGACGACTGGGGCAAAGTGTAAAGTCAATTGGGAGCGCGTCTGTAGACCCAAGGACCTTGGGGGCCTTGGGGTCCTACACCTGGAGAAGTTCTGTCAAGCGCTTCGTTAAGTTGGCTCTGGCTTGAATGGACCGCACCAACGAGATTGTGGGTTGGCCTGGGTAACATATGCGATGAGGAGGATAAGCTCTTTTTCTATGCATGCATGACCATCACCATCGGCAACGGCGCCCGTGCGCCCTTCTGGGAGTCCCCTTGGCTAAACGGGTGCAAGCCCAAGGACATCGCCCCCCTGATCTTTGAGGCATCGTCTCGAAAGCAATGGAAGGTCAGGGAAGCTTTGCACAATGAAGCATGGATTAGCAAAATCAACTCTACGGTTGCGTTCTCTTTTGACCACCTGAGACAATTCCTGGAGTTGTGGACTTCCATCCACGGTATTAGTCTGGATGACCATGCCGAAGACTCCATCATTTGGAAGCATACGGTCTCAGGAGAATACACTGCTTCCTCTGCGTACAATGCGCAATTTCTTTCCATCACTCGCACAAACATGTGCAATGTTGTTTGGAAGACCTGGGCGCCCCCGAACGTCAAATTCCTCGCGTGGCTTGCTCTACAAAACAGGATTTGGACAGCTGACCGGTTGGCCAAGAGGGGGTGGCCAAACTATGGCCCTTGTCCTCTTTGCCGCAGGGGCCTAGAAACTGTCGAGCACCTCTTCTTTGGCTGCCGCTACACGCTGAGGCTCTGGGGCTTGGTGAAGGACTGGCTTCAGCTTGTTAGCTTGGACGTTGCTGTTTGGGCGAACTATTGGAGTATCAAGGACTGGTGGTTCGACATGGTTGCCACCCAGAGGCTCCATGGAAGGGCGATGTCTTCCCTCACTATGCTAGTATGCAAGTCGATCTGGGACGAAAGGAACGCAGGGGTTTTTCGACACAACTTTGCTCCTCCAACCATCCTTCTTCGCACCATCCAGAAAGCGGCGATTCTTTGGGCGACCGCGGGGGCGAAACATTTGGGCCACATTCTACCGGGAGAGTAGTGCGGATGTGTTGTGCACCCCATGCTTGGGGCTTTTATTTTTCTTGTCCTCTGTAACTTGAAAGACCTTTTCCCTCTCCTGATTAATGAAAAGGGGCAGATCTTTTGCCCCACGTTTCAAAAAAAAATCCATACATCAACGGTCGATATATACACTCATTGATTTCTTTTGTAGGTTGTGGCAAACTTCAACGCTTCGTGTTGTAGGTCATGCCGTGTCATTGCATCTGTTTATGCTGAAATGTCAAAGAATTGTCCTCAAGACCTCAACTGATGTTCCTGACAATTGATGTTGATGACCTTGTTAGGAGCCCTCCTAACCGGCCAGCCCATCCGTGGACAGCATATGGGCTGGGCTGGGCTGTGCACACGTTGAATCATTGCCAGCTATAAGTAAGTGGAGAGGAGGCAACGAGGAGGGTATCCAGTGGATCACGAACGGCGGCGGCGGCTTCCTTTCCTTCTTCTTTCTCTCGCTCTCCATTCCTGTACTCTAGCCAGAGCTTGTAATTCGCACTTGTATCTCGAATTCCCCTGTGCATGTAATAGATCGAGAGAGTATCTACCAGTACCCTAATATCTGGTATTCAGAGCCAGGCCACCACCCTTCCACTCCTCAATTTTCCCCAATTTTTTTCGTCCACACCCGATTCCTCCGTTCCACCAGCGACGATGCCATGCCCGCCGTCAAACCATCAGAGTGGGATGCCATGTCTGCCAAGGAGCAGTTGTTGTGGTATCTGGAGAGGTTATGTGCTCAGGCAGACGAGATGAGCTCAGTGTTGGGTATTGCACCAGTGAGTGACCCTCCCGTGGTCACCTCGCTTGTCGATCCGGCGGCCTCAACCATGACGGACGCCTCACCTACGCCCGTCCCCGACGTCTCTGGCACCACCACCAAGCCCCAGGAAGTGCTCGAGGTCATCCACGACGCGCCCCCTGCTTGCATCGTGATGGCGCACATCACCTGTTCGACGGATGGCTTGAACCAAGTTGTCGCCACCAATAGCGTCGACAAGGTCACCACCATCTACCACGAGTCCGTCGTCGACCTCAGCGACAAGTTCGGCGCCCTCACCATTCCTGTGATGGCCAGCATCAACCCGCCGCTCCACGTCCAGGTTCCGTCACGGAAGTCCGTCGCTGACAGCACCCGCGGCGTCGTTGTTGCAGGACCGGACGAGTACACACTCATGGCGGCCACTCCAGACGTCACCCTCGAGCTTGTCGTCCTCTCAAGCGTCTCCGTCCCCACCAACAAGGTCCATGAGGTCCTTGTTGTCTCCCGCAGAGCGTCCCCTGTCTACATCGGCATGACGCATTTCTCCTGTTCGACGAAATGCTCCAACCAAGTTGGTGCCACTTCGTTCCCATCTCCAGTCACGATGGCATCGCTACTCCCAGCAGCCACACATGAGCTCGTCGCCGACCTTGTTTATCCTGCTACCAAGACTGTCAATTCGATGCAGCCGTTCCGGAAGCATGACTTGGACATCTCGCCGCACCCAAGCCACCAAGGCCTGCTGCTACGGCCGATGCCATGGCCATCATTTGCAGTCAGTGTGCCATCAGAGGTCTGTCATTCTAGTGTTGCCCATTGGAACTTCTCGGTGACTACTTCTGTTTATGGCCTTCATACATGGACATTCAGGGCACATCCATTCCAGTTTGTCCAATTGCTTGATATGACTAGTAGCACCTTTCCAATGGAATCATGTCACGCTGGAGAACTTGTGGGCAATTACAATGTACACTGCATCCAGATAACCTCTATCGAGCCCTTGTGCTTATGGTCTTTGCAACAGGACAATGTTGGTTCCTGTCACCGTAAGCACGCCAAGCTATTTTCTTACAGTAAACAGTGGCCTTCGGAACGCTGTACATGCAGTATTATTCTTGCTCTGGGAATGCATCATCCTGGTCTTGCTCCTATGGCTGTACATCAGTTTCGGCGTGCGAAGAAACACAGTGCTTGGAACACGACGAGCATTTTTGGTTTTCAGTTAATACAGTGTGAGCCAGTGCTATCTTTTGATCTAGCTAACATCACTGAACAAGGGCAGCACACTTTCTTGGTTTCCGCTGAGCCAAGCAATTGTTGTGAGGCTGGATCAAAGAGAGTGAAATTCAACACTCTGTCTGTTTTCCCCAATTGCTCTAAACATTTCCAATGGAAAGTTGCATGGCCACTTAGTTCCAAGAGGAAAACATCTACTAGCAGGCCTTGTCTTATGTCATGGTCGTCATTTGCTTCCTCTCCTGAAGAAGTGATTCTGAAGCATACAGGGCTGCTACCGCAGGTTACATATGCGATGCAGTATTTATCTCATGATCTGAATTCTTGGAGAGCATCCTTGAGGCATTTGCCAAGTGCGCGACTGAAACCATGTACTTATGAGAAGTTGGCTTGTTGGATCCCCATGGCGCTGAGAGATATGCCAGTCCTGAGTCAGCCGATAATGCAATTTATGGGTGATCTGAACCTGGGTGTTGTGGTATGGCGTCTACTTATCTGTTCTATGGCTGCACATCTATTTCAGAACATGCAGGAAATGGGCGCTCTAAGCGCAGGATGTTCAAACAAATTTTTTCTTCAGTTCATGCAAATTGGGCCATATGAACTAGGCTGTGCTACTGTTATTTACTTGCTTGAGGACTATTTGAGACAAGTTAATCTTGAGCTACGAGGGGAATGGCCACTGCTAGTAAAAGCTAATTTCCGCGAGCTGTGTTCATTCAGGCAGTTTGATTCAGATTCTACATTATGCTTGTTCCCTTGGAATCCAGGGGGTTATTTGTTCAGAATAACCACAGGGTTTCTTACTTCTAGTAGCGGTTCACAATGGCATGTTATGTGTACCATTGTGGAGTCCAGCCAGCGCTTCTCTCAGATTGCAAAAAGTGATTGCTTGTTTCCAATTTGTCTGAAGGTGATGATGCGGTGCTTGGTTCTACTATCTTCTGCTGACATTGATTATGAGCTGCGGCATCGACCAGATCAAACAAAAGATCGTGGTGTGCTTGTGAAGTTCAGAATATTGCATATTTTTCTAGTTCCTTCAGTCAAGCTGCAACCATGGCCTTCCTGCAAATATACATTCACACATTTTGAGCGGTAGTTCTTTCCCCAGTTACCTTTTCCTAGGACTGACAAAATGCTAGACACAAGGCGACACATGAACATTTCAGTACAGTGGCAGCACCTGGACATTATGCTAGTTCTGGACCAGCACCTCGACATTCCGAATTCGCGGCTTGATGTTTCTAACAATTGTTGCTCTCTGTTGTGGCTCAGTTCAGATTATATGCTCAATTATGCTATGGATGTGATTGGATCTGACCAGGGCATCTACCTGTTGGACATATCTTGGGATCCTGGAGGTATGGCATGGCCGTTGTTACCTGAATTGGCTCAGCTAGTGGTCTTCGAAGGAGGAAAGTGTGTCATCATCTTAACTGCGGCCTACCTCGTCCATGCCACTACATTTCATTTTGGCTACTACATGGACTCCGATGGATTCAAGGTACAACAAGTTTTGTGGGATCAAGGTGGTGTGAGCCTTTCAAGTCTTATACATCCTCCGGGGGGCCTACCTTGGCCACAACTACTGCTGCGACCTCGTCGAAATCCACCCCGGCTTCGGCTACCACCGTTGACTACGACCGCTTCTTCAAGCTCGTTCAAGTCCACCTCAACAATGGTTACTACTGTGACAACTACCATGGCGACTCCAACATGATTGATGATCTTCAAGCACCGTGGGATCCTGGCGAGCTCTTCAGGATAGCGGCTTGGGGGCAAGCCGCATTTCAAGGAGGGGTGGATGTTAGGAGCCCTCCTAACCGGCCAGCCCATCCGTGGACAGCATATGGGCTGGGCTGGGCTGTGCACACGTTGAATCGTTGCCAGCTATAAGTAAGTGGAGAGGAGGCAACGAGGAGGGTATCCAGTGGATCACGAACGGCGGCGGCGGCTTCCTTTCCTTCTTCTTTCTCTCGCTCTCTATTCCTGTACTCCAGCCAGAGCTTGTAATTCACACTTGTATCTCGAATTCCCCTGTGCATGTAATAGATCGAGAGAGTATCTACCAGTACCCTAACAGACCTAATGGTAATTCCATCTTACATTTGTTTGGATTATTCACTACGGGACAAAATGACCCTAACAAGTCCAGTTGGACATGTAATATTCACAAACCTTTCAGCCAAACCTCAAAGTATGCAGTGTAGCTTCTTATCTTGTTATTTCCTGTTTTGAAGAAATATATGCAAACAGATATATATGTATGCAGTATTGTTTCAAAGAAATATACGAAAACAAGTAAATATTTGTTAATGCCAATTTTGTGGTGTGTGGTGGAGTGTTTTTGTCACCCTAATAGCTCGACCCTGTGATGAAAAGCAGGTTGTTTTGATGCTTCCAGAGTTGACCCACCTTAGTTAGCTTTAGACGTGATCACTAATGCTTATTCACTATAGTTGTAGCTTCAGAAGTAGCATGCTAGCAGTCTATCATATATTGGCTAAGTCGCATTTGTGTTGGGTACATCAAGATGAAGACCACGAGACCCGACGAAAGACATCATGCTGATTCTGATGTGGAAATGGATTATGCCAAGCCCCTGGAGGACTTTGAAAGGTGTTCTCTTTATTTGGTTCCTTAGTCGTTTAGGTGATTATTTATATCAATACCATGTGTTCTGATGCATGCCATTTTCTGTTGTAGGAGAAGCAGTACTCAGAGTACGAGAGTTAAGAGAGAATCTACTGAAACTGAGGTAACAACAGATCAGGTAATTTACTTGTACTAGCACATATGCTCGTGCGTTGCAACGGGTGAATTTGAACTATGTTTAAAAGAATTTGAACTATGTTGAACCACTCATGCTTCGCTATGAAGTACGTAAATGCTAGGTGTCATGAATCGGATTGCCCGGGTGACGAACTGGATCGTAGGAGAAGAGTCTCTAATGTCAAAAATGATTGATCAATAGGGTTCTTCGAGACGGGACTCATGGGAAACGATGGCTCTTGGCAAAGGACGACAGTATGATGTTCCTCCACCACCACGTTGATAACTCACCCGATGGCAAGCCAAACTCTTCATAGGGAGCGAGTCGGCTTGCTAATTTTACGGGCTGTCGCAGCTGAACGAGACCATATGAAGGTGGAGTTTGGACATGGGCACACAAAGAGGGGTTAATAGGTGTGGTTACACAAACAATTTAGTCCATGCACATAAGATTTATGGACATGGAAGAAATTTACTACATTAAAAACATTGCATTGTCTGAAAATAGCTTCTACGTGCGCCTAAAAAAATGGTAGTTCCATTTTGAGACCTAAGGAAGACACGGCTCCATTGTCTGGCCGCTTGAGTATGCAGCCAGTCCACCCGTGTTCAAACCTCGGCTCTAGCGCGTGGTACTCATGAAGTTTTCTTCTATTAAAAAACGCCAACATGAGGACACCCAATAAAAATTATAGTAAATTTTTAATCCCACAAGTTCGCGCACGTCCCCATTTAATAAGTGGAAACTCTTTTGAATCATATGTTATACTCCTGCGATTAAATGCCCAAAATTCCCTAATTTAATGTCATGCACCTCGAGGCCTTATCCGTTATCACTTTTTGTTTGCTGACGGAGTTCGCTTGTTGCCAGGTAACTCAAGACCATATTTGAATTGGTAGAAATTGATGTAAATAGCCGAGGTGAGACTATTAAACTGTGGAAACTTTTAATGAAAAAAAATTTGGGAAAACTTGTGCGTTCTCTATTGTAATCACGTGCAGATGCTTAGCCCAGTTGGTATCCCCAGCTCCAGCTGTACATGAGATTGTAAGTTCGATTCCTTAGAAGGAAAATTTGTTTTTTCCTCATTTTGCTACAGGAGGCCCACTTGCCCACCTCATGGCCCATAAGTGGGCTGGAACCAATGCTACGCTGAAGCAATTTCACGGGCCCAAACGAAAAATGAGCACCCCTGGGAAGCCCAGCCACGTTTAGACTTCTGGCCTAGGTGACCTATGAAACGATTTTTAGTGGACTACGTGGATTTACTTATAAATAGTACCGCCTCGCTTATATATCTTAAATAAATATAAAATCATCTAAGTGGGACGAAATCAAGAATATCACCTTGCTTTAATAGTAGGTATAGATATAGATATAGATATAGATTTTAAAGTACATGAAGAATTGATCTGATTTTGCTGTCGTTTGTCTCTGTGTAGATTTTTTCTCAATTTGGGCTGTGTCTATGTGTTTCTCCATCCCCGTACCGCCCCCACCTCACCGGCTGAAGCAGGGGTGACGCACCTCGTCCTTGCCTTCCTCTCAGCGTGGAGAGAGATGGTGACGGTGGCGGGTGGATCTGGCTAAGTGGCCAGCGAGGAGGACGACTTTACCCCGCAGCCGATGCCAACCAGCCACTTCCCTCGGGTGTCACCATGGTCTTCCTCACGCGGTTGCCAACCGGTGGCGAGGAAGAGAACATTGACATTCAAATCACTCCCATCGTGAGGCTTGAGGAGGTTGCCATCACCACCGACTAAGAGGTCGAGGACCTCCTCGATATGTAAGTCGTCATTACTTCTGTTGATCTAACCCAATCGGATCCTCCTCGTCAGTATCTTTATGTTTTCATGCATGGGCCATAATAAAACAAAGAACATATTGGCATATCACACTGTCTTATGACCGTATAGCAGAAAAATGCGTTTACAAAATTTTAAAAGCTTGGTTTGATAACCAAACAGGCAAATAGTTCATCTTTTGATCATATAGGGATGGCAATGGGTAGGGTATGGACGGGTACGAACTTTTTGTGCCCAAACCCATACCCAAATATTTTTTCTATACCCACCCATTTCAATATCCATGGGCACAAATTGGTACCCATGCCCATACCCATCGGGTATTTTATACCCAATGAGTATCCGATGGGTACAATATATAACATTGGCATAATAAAGGTAAGACAAGAAAATGGCCTAAAACTAATGTTAGGTACTCGGCCATCGCAATCTGGTTTGCACTTACATCAAAATTTCACAATGACGACTGACACACAAATATCTTAATCTCCATTGAAAAAAAAATCAAGTTTGTAAACTTGCAATGCTAATTACTGTAGGTTTACCCAGATATTATAGGATTTATTTTTTATTAATATTTTCGGGTATCCATTGGGTTACCCCTGGGTATAATTTCATACCCATACCCTACCCATTTATTTTGTGGGTATGGATACCCATTACCCATAGGTATGAACTGGTAGAAAGTCTTACCCATGCCCACTGTTTTCGGGTAGGGTACCCGCGGGTACCCATACCCATGGGCAAAACTGTCATTGAGGGAGTTCTGGATTAGGGGGTGTTCAGATAGCCGGACTATACCTTCAGCCGGACTCTTGGACTATGAAGATACAAGATTGAAGACTTCGTCCCGTGTCCGGAAGGGACTTTCCTTGGCGTGGAAGGCAAGCTTGGCGATACGGATATGTAGATCTCCTACCATTGTAACCGACTTTGTGTAACCCTAACCCTATCCGGTGTCTATATAAACCGGAGGGTTTTAGTCCGTAGGCCAACATACAGAACAACAATCATACCATAGGCTACCTTCTAGGGTTTAGCCTCTCCGATCTCGTGGTAGATCTACTCTTGTACTACCCATATCATCAATATTAATCAAGCAGGACGTAGGGTTTTACCTCCATCAAAAGGGCCCGAACCTGGGTAAAACTTCATGTCCCTTGCCTCCTGTTACCATCCGGCCTAGACGCACAGTTCGGGACCCCCTACCCGAGATCCGCCAGTTTTGACACCGACATTGGTGCTTTCATTGAGAGTTCCTCTGTGTCATCGCCATCAGGAAGGATGCCTCGCCCCGTCTTTAAAGACGGCACCGTTGCTAAGGGAGCTTTGGCTGTCGGCCAAACCCTCCGGCTAGGTGGTTTTCTCATGACCGCCTGTTCGGCTTCTGCGCCGACGATGACCTCTCGAGCCATCGAAAACAATCTTCATGTCAGCTCGGAACTCGCCGAGCAGTTAGATCCAATGGAGCTCTTCTCCATAAACGAGCTCTTGGATCGCATCGCCGCCCTGGGAGTCGCTACGGATTACAACCAGATTGGGCCTAAGCCCGATCTGAGAGAGATTAACTCTCCCCAAGTCACCCATCACGTTGCTGTGGTAGAGGGACAGTGCGGCGACCCTTCATCTATCTTAAGGACTAGCTACGTCCGGATTCCCGATCCCTCCAAGCCGGATACCCGCGAAGGGGAGGATATCACTCAAGACCTGAACTTAGAGTCAGGCGACGGGCTGGATTCATTGGACAACATCCAGGAATCCAAATTTTCGAGTTCGGAAATTCCTCGGCCTCTGAGCCTCAGATGGGGTGAGGCTTCGGATCTAATTTCACCCACCCACCCGAACATAAGCGATCTATCCCAAATCAGGCAAGAGCCCGAAGAAACAGTACATCATTACTGGGCCAGATTCCTCCTGGTTAGGAACAGGATAAGGGACTGCCGCGAGGAAGATGCAATCTCAATCTTCTGCAATAATTGCACGTACAAGGGAATCCTCAACGCCATAAGTCGCCGTGATATTACACGCTTCGCTGACTTGGCATCCATTGTACGAAAATACTGTGCGATGGAAAGCGCCTGGAAAACCAAAATAAAATTTTGGGACGATCTGGCCCTGAATACAAACCCAGTCCGAAATAAAAGGGTGCATCATTGTCAGACACCCGGGTCAAACACCAAAAAGCAAAAACCCTCTATAGGGCATGGAACCGTACTGGAAGGATGGCTTAATGGACCCTGTAAAATTCACAGTACAGAGGACGCCACACCAACTCACAACCTTAGAGCATGTTGGATACTCCGGCAGGTGGCCAAAATTGGCAAAGATCTCCTAATTCCGGACGCCACAGAAAGCCACCCCAGAGACACCAATACGGTATTAACAGTCTTCGAGACTTTCGTATCGAATAACATGCGAAAAAGGACACTCCGCAGCCTTGCCGAAGTCTACCAAGTAGCAACAATAAACCCATGGAGTAACACGGCTATTACCTTTAACGCCAGTGATGAACCTAAATTCCGAACAGCCCGAGCACCAGCCGCATTGGTCCTCAGTCCAATAGTGGACGGCTTTCGTCTTACCAAGGTACTCATGGACGGCGGCAGCGGATTGAACCTCATTTATGAGGAAACCCTTCAAAAAATGGAAATAGACTGGAACCGCATTGAGCGAAGCAGCACAACCTTTAGAGGAATAATCCCCAGTCGAGAAGCGCATTGTATAGGAAAAATCACACTAGATGTGGCGTTCAGCACGCCGGATAATTACAAGTCCGAAGAGGTCACGTTCCATGTGGCTCCATTCAGCAGCGGTTATCACGCTCTGTTAGGGCGGGAAGCGTTTAAAATCTTCCAAGCAATACCCCATTACGGGTACATGAAGCTCAAGATGCCCGGGCCTAAAGGGATCATCACTCTCGCTAGTGATCCGGACATAGCACTCCGCGCCGAAAACAAGACAGCCGCACTGGCCCTCGAGGCACTATCCGAAGCCCTAGCGGCTGAGGAACTGACTGCGCTGCGTTCCACAGTGAATAGGGACGATGTGGTACTCGACAATAGATCCAAGTCCACCTCCTTTAAACCGGCGGACGAAATAGTCAAATTCCAGGTCCATCCAATGGACCCCAATAAAACAGCTTCCATCGGGGCACAGTTAAACCCTGATGTAGACGCCGCACTGCGAGAGTTCCTATGAGAGAACTGGGACATTTTCGCTTGGCACCCTTCAGACATGCCAGGAATCCCACGCAGGCTGGCCGAGCACATCCTAAATATCCTAAAAGGATTCAAACCTGTCAAACAAGCTCTTCGGCGTTTTTCCGAACCTAAGAGACATGCTATGGGAGAGGAGCTAGCAAAGCTATTGGAGGCCGGATTCATCAGAGATATAAAACATCCGGATTGGCTAGCAAACCTGGTGATGGTACCAAAGAAGGACAAATCCTGACGCCTGTGCGTTGATTTTAAAGACCTTAACAAGGCTTGCCCAAAGGATCACTTTCCCCTCCCCCGCATCGATCAAATTATCGACGCTACCGCAGGACATGATTCATTGTGTTTGCTCGACGCATATTCCGGCTACCATCAAATCAAGATGGCAGAATCAGACCAAGCCGCAACGACATTTATTACACCATACGTCCTATTCTGCTTCAACACAATGCCCTTCGGACTCAAAAATGCCGGCGCAACATATCAGCGCATGATTCAGACATGTCTGGCAAACCAGATCGGCAAAACAGTGGAGGCATATGTAGATGATGTGGTCATCAAAACAAGACATGTCGAATCTCTAGTAGACGACTTGAGGCTCACATTTGATAACCTCCGAACATACGACATCAAGCTCAACCCGGAAAAATGCGTTTTTGGCGTCCCAGCCGGAAAGCTCTTGGGCTTCATTGTATCCGGTAGAGGAATTGAAGAAAATCCAGCCAAGATCCGAGCTCTGTCACAATTGGATATCCCAAAGGACCTCAAACAAATACAAAAGTTAACCGGATGCGTGGCGGCTCTAAGCCGCTTTATCTCCCGCTTGGGAGAAAAGGCCCTACCCCTTTACCGCCTCCTTCGGCGCACCGAACACTTCGAATGGACGGATGCAGCCACGGCCGGACTCGACAAAATAAAAGCCATATTGGCAACAAACCCAGTCCTGGCCGCGCCAAACATTGGCGAACCAATGCTATTGTACATTGCAGCAACACATCAGGTTGTAAGCGCAGTGCTCGTCATCGAACGAGAAACGGACGGACACAAATTCCCCCTTCAAAAGCCGGTCTATTATGTGTCCACTGTCCTCACTCCGTGCAAATCAAGGTACCCGCATTATCAAAAGATTGCTTACGCGGTATTCATGGCATCCCGGAAGCTACGACACTACTTTCAAGAGTGTTCAATAACAGTAGCCTCAGAAGTACCACTTAACAATATTATAAACAACCGTGACGCAATGGGCCGGATTGCAAAATGGGCCATTGAGCTCCTCCCGTTCGACATAACTTATAAGCCACGACGAGCCATCAAGTCGCAAGCTTTGGCCGACTTCGTCGCAGAATGGACGGAGGCCGAACTCCCTAAAGAGTACGGCACATATTCAAATTGGATCATGCATTTCGACGGCTCCAAGATGTTGGCCGGACTAGGGGCTGGCGTCGTTTTGACGTCCCCCACAGGAGACACAGTTCAATATGTACTCCAGAATATGTACACAGACTCCAACAATGCAGCCGAATATGAGGCCCTTTTACATGGTCTCCGGATGGCAGTATCCATGGGCATTCAACGCCTAGAGGTGCGCGGGGACTCGAACCTTGCAATATCCCAAATAAATGGAGACTTAGATGCCAAGGATCCAAAATGGCAGCTTACCGCAACGCCGTCCTAAAAATGTCAGCTCGGTTCGAAGGGCTTGAATTTCACCATATAGCCCGGGAAAATAATCAGGCGGCAGATGTCCTGGCATGCATTGGCGCAAAACGCGATGTAGTCCCCCCAACATCTTCTTGGAAAGGCTGTTCAAGCCATCCGTAGTATGGGAAGGGGAGCCGAACAATAACAGCCCGGACCCAACCGCACTGCCCGACACCGAACATTCTGACACAATCGAAGGCTCTGCCAATGAAATAACACCTTCAGCCCACGTAATAATGGCCGTCATCGCCCCGTGGACAGAACCATTCCTCGCCTACCTTACTAGGCAGGAACTCCCCGAGGACCAAAATGAGGCACGCTGCATAGTGCGGTGATCCAAAGCCTACAAAGTCCACGAGGGAGAGCTTTATAAGAAAAGCACTACCGGAGTCCTTCAAAGGTGCATCTCCGAAGAGGAAGGGCGGAACCTCCTGGATGAAATTCATGCCGGACTCGGCGGTCATCACGCTGCAGCCCGGTCCCTTGTAAGCAAGGCCTTCCGTACAGGCTTTTATTGGCCGACGGCCCGGGCAGACGCCCAGGACTTAGTCCAACGATGCGTCGGTTGCCAGCTCTTTGCAAACCAAAGCCATATGCCACCCACCGCCCTCCAAACTATCCCCATCACTTGGCCCTTCACGGTCTGGGGGCTTGATATGGTTGGACCCCTTAAAGGCGTAACCCACAAGCAAAAATACTTACTGGTCATGGTGGATTAGTTCACCAAATGGATAGAAGCCAAGCCTGTTAAGACGGCTGAATCCGGACCGGTGATAGACTTTATATCCGGGGTTGTACACCGTTACGGCGTCCCCCATAGCATCATCATTGATAACGGCACGAACTTTACGGCCGACGAGGTAAAACTCTGGTGCAAAAACATGGGCATCAAGCTCGATTATGCTTCCGTCTATCACCCACAAACTAACGGCCAGGTCGAACGGGCAAATGGTCTTATCATGAGCGGCATCAAACCCAGATTAGTGCGGTCCCTCAAGGAATCTAACATGCACTGGGTAGAGGAGCTCGACTCCGTACTCTGGGGGCTGCGGACCACACCGAATCGCACCACCGAATACACACCATTCTTTATGGTGTACGGCGCAGAGGCAGTTTTGCCTTGCGACATAATTCATGACTCACCTCGAGTGCGCATGTACGAAGAAAGAGAAGCCGAGCTCGATCGGCAGGACAGTTTGGACGCATTGGAGGAGGAGCATGACGTGGCAAAAGCCCGTTCCGCATTCTATCAACAGCAGGCTCGAAGATACCAAAGCAGAGAAGTACGGGCCAAAAATTACAACGTTGGCGAATTAGTTCTACGCCTGCCGGACAAGAAAAAGGAAAAACTCAAGCCCAAGTGGGAAGGTCCCTTCATAATTGACCAAGTCCTGACTGGTGGAGCATACCTCCTGCGAGATGCATCGGATAACCGACTCGAGCCGAACCCATGGAACGCAGCCCGTCTCCGAAGATTCTATGCCTAGCGCCGGACTCTGTGTTCGTCTCCTTCCTTTGTCCATTTTTTATATATCCTGTCTGTCTTACATTTCTCTCCTTCTCCCCTTCCTTTCTCTTATAGCCTTTAAAGGCTCATCAAATGACGTGCTATTCGCACTCATTAAACCTGGGGGCTTCTTTTACCAGAAGCTTATTTATACGGGCTTCATGCCCAACACATGTGTGACACTTCCGCATGTACCTTTTATTTCACCATTATATGCATCGATATGACTTAAGTTTTGGCCAAGCTGGGTTGCCTGGCTCCTGTGCTTACCCCTACGTTCCCGATTATTCGGCTAGGCGGTAAAGGGAGCACCTCTGCGATTGTTACTGCCGGATCAGCCGGATGTGTACCTCAGACTGGGTGAAGCCGAAAGCTAGCGTTCTTAAAGGAATATTCGATCGGTGACCTAAAAGATGATCTTTTTACTTATTTATTTATGTGCCCCCAGATGCTTTTTCCTGCGTTTTTTTGGCAGAATGGGCATGCACTTTAGGGCATGCCTCCCAGGGAAAGGAACCCCTAACGGAACTATTCTTCCTGGAAGATGTTTCTTACTAACCATGTAATATAACATAACTAGTCGGGCACTTGTCTGTTCACGCACTAATGACCCCTACGCCTGGTCTCCATGCATTCCCCGGTTCTTATATAACCGCATGGGAATTCGGACACACTCCGGACCGTCAGGTCCCGAGGCTGAAGCGAAAAGGTCGGCCATGACAAACGATCTACAATCCGGCTAGAAGGCATTATAAATGTCAATTATAATTACATAGTCATTGTGACTGATTGTATTCCTCTTCAATACCATCTAACAGGCTGTCTAATTTATAGTCCTGCTGGGAATACTTTGCGGCCAATTCTACTTGGCCGTATACTAAGCTTACAGGGATCTCCTTCCCATCGGGCCCCACAGGACCGACCTCGGCCATGTGGTTGGGGTCAGCCTTTGTGTACCGCGTCTTCACCATGGCCCAGGCCTCCCTAGAGCCTTGACGGCAGGCCGATATCTTCCACAATCGGAAGCGCTGCCGTGCTCCCTTTAGCTTCTACGCAAGCTCTCCAAGATCTTCGGGCACGGAGATGGATGGCCACAGGGCCTGGGCGATGCCTCGCATCGCCTTTCGAACTCGCTCGAGCAGTTGCGAGAGCTCGGGAAGAAGGTCACCCATAGAACTGGGCATCTCCTCTGTAGGACGACCTGTTAGCACACCTACAGACATTACTCTGTTAGTCGACTTCCCCGCCGAACCTTTTCTTTCTCCAAAGGTTCGTTCAAGCAGTTACTAAATATGCCGCGCCAAAGCCGCTGATTCTCCTTAATGGAGTCTGACAGCTGGGCACGAACATCTTTCAGCTCGACGCCCAGCTTGGTGTTGGCATCTTGGAGATCGTTCTTCTCCCGCCTTACCTTTGTGAGCACCTTCTCACCAGCCTTCAGCTGGCGTAGGAGGTGTTGCCTTTCCGGATTCAATCCGGCGCCATCTGCAATTTCATTTGTCAGATTCGCACCCATGCCGTGCTTCGCAAAATACTTATCTTTCGAAGTGTATATTACCAGAGGGGGTCTCCTTGGGCTCCCCTGCCGTGGCTAGTGCGGCCTCAAGTTGGGCTTTGCACTCTTCTAGCTCCTGGGACAGTAGGGAATTCTTTTCTGTAAGAACCTGCATAACATATGATCCTTAAATCAGTTATTCTAACTGTTTCAAGTCCCGGGGGCTACTGGTATATATATATAATTACCAATTTTTTTTTACCCGTATGTCTTTTACATATTGCTCCGTGGCTCTGGCTAGACCATTTTGAGCGGCACGGAGGTACGCATCTCCCGACTTGAAGGCATCTAATGCCTCTTGGGAGAAACAAGCGTCGCGAAAAATTGTCCGGCGACGCCTGTGGTTCATGGCACTCTCCACCTCAGAGTTGATGGTAGACAACCTGTCCACATCCTCCGTCGGAGGAGCGTCCGGTGTGCACCTTGTGTTCGCCTCCACCTCCGGACCAGGCTTTGGAGCCTGGCTGGTGGAGGCGCGATTGGCAGCCTCTCCGAATATAGTCCGGCGAGGTCTCTTTGTCCTGAATAGAGCACGAGTGTTAGTATGCCTTAAAGGTATAACACCTGGGATAAGGAGGTGCGCCAAACCTTTGCGCCGATGCCTCGGTCCGGACTGCACCTCTTTTCTGCCCACGGGGCCCTGCGGCCCCTCGTTGGCTTGTCGCCGCAGGTTCGGCCTCCCGCCTCAGAAACCTCCCCTGCAAAGCTCGGTTGTAATTAGGAAACTGAAAACACGAGAGGGCGGACCCCTATTCGGGGTACTGGGACTTCGATCTCAGTTACCTGGGAGGCCAGGATTAGCCCTGGGTAATCGACCGTAATGGCCACCAAGGCGTTGTCCTTACTCAATTGATGGAACACTCCATCAATCAGCTCCACAGATACGTCCAGATCCTCTTGAGAGGCCGGGTCGAGGGACCGTCCTGGGTCCTCGGGTTGTGGAGGAGGGCTATTTATTTCTTTAACAGCCTGGCGCAGTTCCTGCGTTGAAGTCGCTAGACTGAATATTTAACGATGGGGATATAAAACGGATGGGCAAGATGCGACCACTTACCCAGCTTGGAGGATTGTACATAGAAAATCCACCCTTCGGGTCGACGCGGAGAAAATCCTCCTCTTCTCCCTTGTACAAAGTGGACAAGGTCTTTGTTAGAGCCGCGGCCGAATCCGGCCCCTTACGGCCGTAGCGGGTGGCGTCGTCCTCCCCGTTGAAGTCCCACATGGGGTGGCCTCTATACTGTAGCGGCTGCACCCCTCGCATGATGCATGCGGCCATGACCCCGATCATGGTCAGTCTGGAATGAGCTAACAATCTGAAAGTGCAACTATCCCTAGGTGGTTTTGGTAATTCATAACAACATATAGCTCATTGAGCTAATGCTATTCCAAGATAATTATTTCAGGAAAGCTCAATGATTGGCATGGCATGGATATGAAAGTGGAACCCTCAAAATGCTAAGGACAATGGATTGGCTCAAGCTCAAAAGCTCAAGACTCTTCATTTTATATTTTAGTGATCCAAGATCACATTGAGTCCATAGGAAAAGCCAATACTATTAAGGAGGGATGAGGTGTTGCTTAATGAGCCTCTTGCTTCATGTGCTTAGTGATATGCTCCAAAACCCTCAACTACTTTCCCATATCCACATATGACCTAAACTCTAAGCCAAACTCGGTCCTACCGATTCTTCCTATCCGGCGCCACCGAGTTTCACTTGTCATTAGCCACTGCCAAACCCTAGCAATTCGGTCCTACCGATAAGGATCTCGGTCCCACCGAGATGGGGTTGCAAACTCTCTGTTTCCCTTTCGTAACTTTTCGGTCCCACCGAAAGAGCGAATCGGTCCCACCGAGATTGCAATGCAAACTCAGTGTTTCCCCTTTGTAACTTTTCGGTCTCACCGAGTTCCACTTGGTCCCACCAAAAGAGCAAATCGGTCCCACCGAGTTTGCCTGACCAACTCTCTGGTTAGCTAATTACCAAACTCGGTCTCACCGAGTTTGTGTAATCGGTCTCACCGAGATTACGTTATGCCCAAACCCTAACCGAATCAGTCCTACCGAGTTGCATGTCAGTCCCACCGAAAATCTCTAACGGTCACTAGGTTTACTATTTCGGTCAGACCGAGTTTTATGATTCGGTCCCACCGAGATTGGAAAACTGTGTAACGGTTGGATTTTGTGTGGAGGCTATATATACCCCTCCACCTCTTTCTCATTCTAAGAGAGAGCCATCAGAACACACACATCATTCCTACTCATTTGTTCTGAGAGAGAACCACCTACTCATGTGTTGAGACCAAGACATTCCATTCCTACCATATGAATCTTGATCTCTAGCCTTCCCAAGTTGCTTTCCACTCAAATCTTCTTTCCACCAAATCCAAATCCTATGAGAGAGAGTTGAGTGTTGGGAATATTATCATTTGAAGCACAAGAGCAAGGAGTTCATTACCTACACACCATTTGTTACTTCTTGGAGAGTGGTGTCTCCTAGATTGGCTAGGTGTCACTTGGGAGCCTCCGACAAGATTGTGGAGTTGAACCAAGGAGTTTGTAAGGGCAAGGAGATCGCCTACTTCGTGAAGATCTACCGCTAGTGAGGCAAGTCCTTCGTGGGCGATGGCCATGGTGGGATAGACAAGGTTGCTTCTTCGTGGACCCTTTGTGGGTGGTTGCTTCTTCGTGGACCCTTCATGGGTGGAGCCCTTCATGGACTCGCGCAACCGTTGCCCTTGGGTGGAGCCCTGTGTGGACTCGCGCAACCGTTACCCTTCGTGGGTTGAAGTCTCCATCAACGTGGATGTAGGATAGCACCACCTATCCGAACCACGGGAAAAACATCCGTGTCTCCAATAGCGTTTGAAATCTCCAAACCCTTCCCTTTACATTCTCGCAAGTTGCATGCTTTACTTTCCGCTGCCTATATACTCTTTGCATGCTTGCTTGAATTGTGTGATGATTGCTTGACTCTTCCTAAAATAGCTAAAATCTGCCAAGAACTAAAATTGGGAAAAGGTTAAGTTTTTATTTGGTCAAGTAGTCTAATCACCCCCCTCTAGACATACTTTCGATCCCACAAGTGGTATCAGAGCTTTGGTCTCCATTTGCTTGATCTCCATAGCTTTTGGTGGTCATAGCCTTGGTTTCACAACCTAGGAGAGTATGGCGTCTAGCGAGGGAAATTATCACCGTAGAGGTCCTTACTTTGATGGTACTAATTTTGCTAGTTGGAAGCATAAAATGAAAATGCATATTCTTGGACATAACCCCGCTGTTTGGGCTATTGTGTGTGTTGGTTTGCAAGGTGACTTCTTTGACGGGAAAGAACCAAACCGTGAAGCTACCGCGGATGAGTTGAAGATGTTGCAATACAATGCTCAAGCTTGTGATATTCTCTTCAACGGATTGTGCCCCGAAGAATTCAACAAAATCAGCCGCCTTGAGAATGCAAAGGAAATTTGGGACACTTTGATTGATATGCACGAAGGTACCGACTCCGTCAAGGAATCCAAGTTGGATGTGCTTCAAAGTCAACTTGACAAGTTCAAGATGAAGGATGGTGAAGGTGTCGCTGAAATGTACTCTAGGCTTGCTCTCATCACAAATGAGATTGCCGGGTTAGGAAGTGAAGAGATGACCGATAAATTCATCATCAAGAAGATCCTAAGAGCCTTGGATGGAAAATATGATACCGTGTGCACATTGATCCAAATGATGCCCAATTACAAAGATCTCAAGCCAACGTAAGTGATTGGAAGAATTGTTGCTCATGAGATGTCACTTAAGGATAAAGAGGAACTTCACAACAAATCAAGTGGTGCCTACAAAGCCTCATGTGAAGCCCCTACATCATCAAGTGAGAAACAAGACTTCAATGAAGAATTGAGCTTAATGGTGAAGAACTTCAACAAGTTCTACAAGAATAGAAGCAAAGACAGAAGCTCCAAATCAAGGTCCTACAATGACAAAAGATCTTCTAGTCGAGAGCGAAACTGCTACAATTGTGGAAGACCCAGACACTATTCCAATGAGTGTACGGCTCCCTACAAGAGAAGAGAAGATTCTCCAAAAAGAAGAAGCAAAGGATCACCACCAAGAGAGAGAAGGAGTAGAGATGATCGTTATGAACGAAGATACTCACGGAGAAGCAAGGATTCGGAAAGGAAGGAAAAATCATCAAGGAGCTACACAAGACGAAGACATCAAGCTCATGTTGGTGAATGGGTATCCGGCTCCGACTCCGACAGCCACTCCGAGAGAAGTTATCACTCCGACTCCGAAGATACTCAAGATGAAGGTGTTGCCGGTCTAGCACTTGTGTCAACCAACTCCTACGACATATTTGACTCACCAAACGAAGGAATTGGAAGATGCTTCATGGCCAAAGGTCCTAAGGTAACACACCCCAAGTATGTTGATTTCAATAGTGATGAAGATGACTTGTTAGGTGATGATTTGCTTGGTGACAACTCTAGTGATGAATACTATGATGAAATACCAATTAATCATGCTAAAACGAATGACAATGATAAGGAGAAAATTGAGGCTCTAACTAAAGAACTAAAAACTCTTAAGTTAGCTCATGACACTATCTTCGAAGATCATCGAGAACTTTTAAGGGCTCATGAGAAGCTTGAGCAAGAGCATGAGTTATTAAAAGCAATCAATGATGATCTCCGCAAGAAAAGTTCTTCTTACATTGCCAAGCGTTTACTCTTATCCACTTACATGCCTCAAGTCAAGTCTAACAAGAAAGATTCTTCCTCTAGTAGTAACACTGATCATGCTAAATCCAATATTGTTGCTTCTAGTAGTTCTCTTGATTCCACTAATGATTCTCTTAGCCAAGTTACACTTGAGCAAGAAAATAGCTTATTGAAGGGAATTATAGAGAAAGGAGTATACAAAAGCCTTGCCGGAAGTAAGCAATTCGAGGAAATTGTGCGCAAGCAAGGAATGCACCGGAAGAATCAAGGTGTTGGTTTTGAACGAAAGTTCAATGCCAATGGAGTTGAGTGGGAAGAAGATCAATACCCCAAGACAAAGTTTGTCCCTCAACAAGAGAAGTATACTTCTTTCAAAGGGACACAAGCTCAAGATGATCTTCCACCACAAGACTACGAGCAAAAAGGGAAGGACAAGCTTCAAGAGGAAATTGATGCATTTGAAGAAGCTCCTAAGACCTTAGTCAAGTGGATTCCCAAGACTACTTCAAGTTCCACTTCATCAAGTACGACTACAACTCCAAGGATTCCCATCAAGATGATGTGGATCCAAAAGAAGAAGAACTAGAGAGTTCTTGAGGGTGACTCCGCCAACATACTTCACTCTTATCATTTTGTCAAGAACAAGTGCACTCAACTTCCACATCTTGCACTAGTTCAAGGAGTCACAAACCCTCTTGTTGGTAAGACAAGGGACAAGGTAACCTAAGGTTTTCATGGACATCATCTTTTGTGTGCATCACTCTATGTCTATGGATATCCTTGTTTGTTCCTTGTGGGACTAACCCATGTAGGTATTGAAAGTGCAATTCACTCAAATGGATAGCTCCAAGAGATCTACATCAACATTGAGCATCCACATCTTCAATATCTACATGAAGTCATCATCGACAAAACCCAAGGTTAGTTCATCCCTCTTAGGGGGGATATCACATCTAGGGGGAGCTTTACTCTAAGACTTGAGCTAGAGCAACTCTAAAGATGTGATCAAAACAATGCTTTATGTAAAAGTGGTAACCCCACTTGAGCTTAAATGATGAGTATGACCTACGATCAAGTGTTCTCACTTGACTCCTAAGTCAATATACTCATATATAGATGACCTAGTCATCGCAAATTGCTTGATAGATGCTAGAATTGGTTGTGCATGCTTTGCCACATATTTCATTTGCTATCTTATTGTGTGAGCATGCTGATTGCATACTTTACTCATTCAAGGACATCCACTTGTTGCTTTGATTGTTTGGCTTTATCTTCTTTTGCCAAGTGGATGGACAAGAATGCCTAAGAACCTCCTCTAGCTATCTATGCTTTTCTCGTCTCAAACTCTATTCATGCTGCATCACAAAATTTGATCAAGTCAGATTCGAACCACTCTGTGTGAGGAGCGCTCGGAGTCCCTGATTCGTCATAGACTTAAACTTCCAAAACCTCTTTATGAATCTCGGTCTGACCGATACTCCACTCTCGGTCCTACCGAGTTCATTAAGTTGATCTAGGTTTTCGATCTCGGTGCAACCGATTTGAACTTTTCGGTCACACCGAGTTGCAAAAACTGCACACAGTTTTGCATCTCGGTGCCACCGAGTCGTTCCACTCGGTCACACCGACAGGGTCGGGCTATATATAGTGACGGGCAGAATTTTGGAAATTTCTCCGAAACCTCCTCGCTCGCGCGATAGCCTGCTCTGCCCCCGAGGTCTCCGGATCGTCTCCTCGCTGCCAGCAGCCTCTAGTCGCTGGTCTTCGCCGCCGTCAACGGATTTCTGCCCCGCCGTTGCCGCCGTAGCAAGTCCACGCCGAACTAGGGTATGGACTTGATCTTTGTGCTATTCCTCAATCTGATTCCTAGCACATTGTGATCATCATGATTGTTGCCACGTTTGATAAACTTCTATCCAGTCAAAACGCTCGTAGATTAGGTTTAATTGGAAAATTCTAGGTTTAGGTTTCCGCCGAAACCATCTCGGACCCACCGAGTTGAAAAACTCGGTCCCACCGATCTGGCTTTTGCCATTGCACAAGTGAAACTCGGTCTGACCGAGAATAACTTACCGGTGCGACCGATTTTGGAATTTTGTGAAACCCTAGCAGTCTCGGTGCCACCGAACTGTGACTCGGTCTGACCGAGTTCACCAGTTCTGGTGCCAAAACTGCTTCGGTGTCACCGAGTTTGAAAATCGGTAGATCCGAGATGCTTTCTGTGGAAAACTAAAACTAAGTTTTTGGATTATTCTTTTGCAAAAATCTCTGCTTTTTGTGATGCTCATCCACTCTATCTCTTCTATAATCTATTCACAGGGTCAGCAGTCAGTTTGCAACATGTCTGATCAAAGTGACAGCCAAAACCTCTCAGAGCAGCAAGTTGTGATGAGTGAGGGCACTAGCCCCTCAAGTTCTTCTGATGATGGCAGCAGGAGCACCCCCAGCAATCTGCCTAAGGCTGCCACACGTCAAAGGAAGAAGAGAACGTCTGATTCTGAGGATGAAGACTATGTGGCAGAGGAAGAGGCCACTTCTAAAAGGGTTGAGCCAGCTCAAGGCTCAAAGCCAGGCCTGAAAATTAAGAGGCCAGCAGGGAGGTAGCCCATGTCTAAGGCTAGAGCCTCAACTGAGAAGCCTGCTCCCATTGAGCCCATTGCTGCCGAGGGCAAGAAGAGGAAGGAGAGAGTAAAGAAGACTGTAGCCAAAGTGCTTGGGAGAGCCTCCATCATGGTAGAAGAGGAGGAGGAAGAAGAGGTTGCTGCACCAGCGCCCAAGGCAGCCAAACTTATGGGAGATGCTATAAGGTCAGGAACAGCTGCATCCAAGCCGAAGGAAGCACCTAAGGCTGCATCTAAGCCTAAGACATCACCTAAGAGAAACACAAGGAGTATACCTGCCGCAGAAAAGAACAAGGCCCCAGTGCCTGAAGTTGCTGAGGAAGAGGAAGAGAGTGTCCTCCGGAAGCTCAAGCCCAAGATCCCAGACCACAATGATGCTCATCCTGTGGCTGAGGATATGAAGCTCAGGAGAGATTCAGGGCTGAGAAAGTGGAGAGAAGAAGACCCGTATGCTTCTAGGAGAAGGACTGCCGTGGATTACAGGTTTCATACAAAGGAGCAACAAGACTTTTATGAGACTGTTTTGCTTGACAAGAAGCCAATCGTTTGTGACATGAGATGGGTCGACTGGACCTACATCAAAGAGAATGAGGAGTACTTCCCAGGAGTTCAGGACAGCTTCAGAGCGTGTGGAGTAGAGGACTTTGTTGGGCAGAAGCTCACAAAGTGGAACGAGGAACTCATCATGCAGTTCTACTCCACAGCTCACTTTTATCCGGATGGAAGGATTACATGGATGTCTGAGGGTACAAGGTACCAATCTACAGTGGCTGAGTGGGCACAGATCATCAATGCCCCAGAAGAGCAAGATGAGGACTTGGATATCTATGCCAAGAAGAAGATGGACCATAACTCCATGTCCAACATGTACAAGGAAATTCCCAATGAAGCTCTTGACACATTCAAGTTTGGCTCAGTGCACTATCTGCTCTCAGGATTGCCTACTATCAATTGGATACTAAGGCACACTCTGTTGCCCAAGTCTGGAGATCACAAGATGATCAGAGGTCACGCGATCAACTTGCTTCATGTTTTTGATGTGCCTCAAAAATTCAAGGTCATGAGTCTCATTGTGGAAACCATTAAGAGGACAGCTGCATATCAGAAGAGAAGCTGTGGATATGCCCCTCAGATTCAGGAGCTCATCAACTCCAAGATGGGCATGGGCGTATATTTGTTGGATAAGGAACACCTGCCCATCCGTCCAAATTTTGAGAACAATGAAGTTGTGATGACAGAGAATGAGCCATCGTCTGCACAAGCATTTGCAAAGAAGGAGAAGGCAAAGAAGGAAAAAGCTGCCAGGATGCCTACTCAAGAGGAGGCATCTGAGTACTTCTTGAAAACCAAACAAGAGCAGCTCAGTTACTTGATTGCATCCTCGCTGAGAATTGAGCAAAGTCTGGCCAACCTCACTAAAAATCAGCAGAGCCTAGAGAGGATCATGGAACAGAAGTTCTATGACTTGGATGTCAAGGTAACAGAAGTTCAGTCTGTAGTGGAGCAGCTCCAGGAGGACATGAATGAGAGGAGAGGCAGGACCACAACTCATGCTTTTTCTAGAGTGCCACGAGGCCCGAGGTCGTCTGCACTGCCAGTTGCTGACACCAGAGCTACAACTTCAGCACCAGCTACAGCCTTAGCTCCAGCATCTACCTCAGTTCCAACTCCAGCGACTACTTCAACATCTACAGAAGCCTTCGTCCTTGGAGTGATCCGGACTCCACCACCACCTGAAGATCAAGCCTGAGCGACGACTTAGCACTATGCATTTTCTAGGAACTTTTTGGTAACTTGTTGCCAAAGGGGGAGAAGATGTATAGATCATAGGCTTCGAGAGAGAGAGAGTGTTGCTTTTCTCTCTTGTTTTATTTGGTGGTTTTTCGAACATTTTCTGCTTTTGAGTGCTTGATACTACGTCCTTATGTTTGTGAGACATCGATGATCATGTGTTTGATCATAAGCTACACTTAATGTTTGCTTAATGCTTGCTTAAATATTATCATTCTATCTATCGTTTGTGATCATTCACTATTCTTGGTGATGAGTGCATGTATTTCATTCTTATCATTTTGAGCGCTCCACCAAGATGTATGTGACATGGAAGAGTAACCCATGATTCTAACTCTTTGTGCATTTGCAGTCCAAAGCAAATTTTAAATATGCACAAATTTAGGGGGAGCTCTTACTTATCACATACTTCTCAAAGCGACGATATATTTCATGCTTATTATCATTTGTCGAAGCTTTGATCTATATGTTGTCATCAATTACCAAAAAGGGGGAGATTGAAGGTGCAACTATCCCTAGGTGGTTTTGGTAATTCATAACAACATATAGCTCATTGAGCTAATGCTATTCCAAGATGATTATTTCAGGAAAGCTCAATGATTGGCATGGCATGGATATGAAAGTGGAACCCTCAAAATGCTAAGGACAATGGATTGGCTCAAGCTCAAAAGCTCAAGACTCTTCATTTTATATTTTAGTGATCCAAGATCACATTGAGTCCATAGAAAAAGCCAATACTATTAAGGAGGGATGAGGTGTTGCTTAATGAGCCTCTTGCTTCATGTGCTTAGTGATATGCTCCAAAACCCTCAACTACTTTCCCATATCCACATATGACCTAAACTCTAAGCCAAACTCGGTCCTACCGATTCTTCCTATCCGGCGCCACCGAGTTTCACTTGTCATTAGCCACTGCCAAACCCTAGCAATTCGGTCCTACCGATAAGGATCTCGGTCCCACCGAGATGGGGTTGCAAACTCTCTGTTTCCCTTTTGTAACTTTTCGGTCCCACTGAAAGAGCGAATAGGTCCCACCGAGATTGCAATGCAAACTCAGTGTTTCCCCTTTGTAACTTTTCGGTCTCACCGAGTTCCACTCGGTCCCACCGAAAGAGCAAATCGGTCCCACCGAGTTTGCCTGACCAACTCTCTGGTTAGCTAATTACCAAACTCGGTCTCACCGAGTTTGTGTAATCGGTCTCACCGAGATTACGTTATGCCCAAACCCTAACCGAATCGGTCCTACCGAGTTGCATGTCAGTCCCACCGAAAATCTCTAACGGTCACTAGGTTTACTATTTCGGTCAGACCGAGTTTTATGATTCGGTCCCACCGAGATTGGAAAACTGTGTAACGGTTGGATTTTGTGTGGAGGCTATATATACCCCTCCACCTCTTTCTCATTCTAAGAGAGAGCCATCAGAACACACACATCATTCCTACTCATTTGTTCTGAGAGAGAACCACCTACTCATGTGTTGAGACCAAGACATTCCATTCCTACCATATGAATCTTGATCTCTAGCCTTCCCAAGTTGCTTTCCACTCAAATATTCTTTCCACCAAATCCAAATCCTATGAGAGAGAGTTGAGTGTTGGGAAGACTATCATTTGAAGCACAAGAGCAAGGAGTTCATTACCTACACACCATTTGTTACTTCTTGGAGAGTGGTGTCTCCTAGATTGGCTAGGTGTCACTTGGGAGCCTCCGACAAGATTGTGGAGTTGAACCAAGGAGTTTGTAAGGGCAAGGAGATTGCCTACTTCGTGAAGATCTACCGCTAGTGAGGCAAGTCCTTCGTGGGCGATGGCCATGGTGGGATAGACAAGGTTGCTTCTTCGTGGACCCTTTGTGGGTGGTTGCTTCTTCGTGGACCCTTTGTGGGTGGAGCCCTTCGTGGACTCGCGCAACCGTTGCCCTTGGGTGGAGCCCTGTGTGGACTCGCGCAACCGTTACCCTTCGTGGGTTGAAGTCTCCGTCAACGTGGATGTAGGATAGCACCACCTATCCGAACCACGGGAAAAACATCCGTGTCTCCAATAGAGTTTGAAATCTCCAAACCCTTCCCTTTACATTCTCGCAAGTTGCATGCTTTACTTTCCGCTGCCTATATACTCTTTGCATGCTTGCTTGAATTGTGTGATGATTGCTTGACTCTTCCTAAAATAGCTAAAATCTGCCAAGAACTAAAATTGGGAAAAGGTTAAGTTTTTATTTGGTCAAGTAGTCTAATCACCCCCCTCTAGACATACTTTCTATCCCACACAATCTTATCCGGCCCATCAGGTAAATAATGTCCTTGTCACTTTCCCTCTGAGGGCTCTGTGGACGCCAACTTAGGCACTTCTTTAGTGGGGCACTGTCGAACTCAGGGAGGCCGATCCGGACAGGATCTGGCAGCGGGACGTCCTCTATGTAAAACCATTCCGAAGGCTAGTCCTCGGACGCCTTCTTTGGGGTTCCGGATAGATATCCGGTCCCGGCGATGCGCCACACTTCGGCTCCGCCCACTTGATATATTGACCCCTTCTTAGAACGGGGCACGAGGCAGAATAGCTCTTTCCACAGCCCGAAATGAGCCTCAACACCCAAAACAGCTCGCAGAGGGCTACGTAGCCCGCGATATGCAATATGGAGGCAGGCGTAAGATTGTGTAGCTGGAGGCCATAGAACTCCAGGAGCCCCCGGAGAAACGGATGGATTGGAAATCCGAGCCCTCTTATTAAATAAGGGACAAGGCATACCCGCTCTCCTTTGGAGGGATTAGGGGCACTCTCCGCTTGCTCTCCGCCATTATAGATGGCAAGACCGGCTCGAACCGGGACCATATAGGCCGGGGGGAGAAATCCCTTGGTCTGGAGCGTCACTATCTCGCTATGCGGGATGTAGCATCTCTCCCAATATCCAGGCTTAGGGCTGGAAGGGCGAAGGGAGGAGTTGCGACGGCTGGCCATGGTGGAATGGACCTTTGTCGGATGCGCTCTGATGAACACTCGCGAAGGGGAGAAGGTGTGGTATGGATCTAAATCCTCGTCCCCTTAAATGGGCGGCTCATTTACGCAGCTAGGGGTGTGGATGTAAAAACACTCAGACTTTTCATATGCGTTTGACACGTGGGAGACAGCCATTATTGGGCGTAGAAGCCAAGGAGCACAACATTTACAAGAAATCAGACTTTATTCGACAGGTACACAGAATTCGGAAGAGAACCCACCTTGCAATGCCGAAGACAATCTGCGCGCCGGACTCATCGTCATTGAAGCCTGGTTCGGGGGCTACTGAGGGAGTCCTGAATTAGGGGGTGTTCGGATAGCCGGACTATACCTTCAGCCGGACTCCTGGACTATGAAGATACAAGATTGAAGACTTCGTCCCGTGTCCGGAAGGGACTTTCCTTGGCGTGGAAGGCAAGCTTGGCGATACGGATATGTAGATCTCCTACCATTGTAACCGACTTTGTGTAACCCTAACCCTATCCGGTGTCTATATAAACCGGAGGGTTTTAGTCCGTAGGCCAACATACAGAACAACAATCATACCATAGGCTAGCTTCTAGGGTTTAGCCTCTCCGATCTCGTGGTAGATCTACTCTTGTACTACCCATATCATCAATATTAATCAAGCAGGACGTAGGGTTTTACCTCCATCAAGAGGGCCCGAACCTGGGTAAAACTTCGTGTCCCTTGCCTCCTGTTACCATCCGGCCTAGACGCACAGTTCGGGACCCCCTACCCGAGATCCGCCGGTTTTGACACCGACAGTCATCCCATCATCTCATGAAATAGAGAGTATTTTAATAAGCTATAAGGTACTAATTGCTTTCCTATGCAGAGAAGTATGAATATGGGGCTTCAAAATTTCAGTAGTACTGTCATTATCTCGGATCACATGATGTTGGCTGCTATTATTCTACATACCCTTTTATGGTGCCTGAGGGACACACCTATGGTGGCTCTTTTGAATTGTGAATGTCAAAGCCAACAATATCAATAGGCTTGTACAGATTATTCCTAAAAAGATGCTGATTGTTATGGGTTGTACATTCAAAATGAAATGTATCTATTGAAGGGGGCGAGGTATTTTCCATGTTTACTCATACACATAACCTGTCTTGAACTTCATAGTGGTAATACATTATTTGATGTTATCTCTGCTTATTAATATTCTGAATATTGTATTGGTTCTGGTTATTTCTATTATTAGAAAGTACATATAGCAGTGCCTTTTGGCTATAGCAAGCAGTAAATGAAGTAGCATACCTCTCCTGCCTATATATGATAATATCAAGTTCAAATTGTAATTGCTGCATTCAGTACTTTATTTGTTCAATTCTTTTCAGGTTAGTGAACTGAGATCATACAGTTCTGTCATAAGAATGCATTTTTCCTCGGACAAATTTATCGCAAATAATCATTAGTTAACATAGGTTGCTCTTCTGACAAATCAGCAAGAAAGAAAACCCAATGTGTTCCCACGGCAGGTGAGAAACGAACAATAACAGGACGGAGGAAAGTAACATATGACAGGAACACAATTTCAGAATTAATATAATAGTCTGAATTAGAAGAAAGATGCTACATCAATCAAACCATAAAAAGCATGCCGCTCAACCCTACTGGTTTGCTGGCGGTGGCCGCTGAACATTGTTTTGGCTTTAGAAATGGAACATTTGTGCACCACTAATTTGATCATGTCCTTTAGCCAATGTTAAATGTTGTGAATTTCTGGTTCTAGACCATCCAAGTTGTCTTTCAAAATAGTATTATATGGGACGTGGAGTATGTGATCACGAGCACACAGGCTCTCGTAATCTGTCCCGTTCGGTATGGCTTCGTGATTCGTTTCACTGAGCGCACGTGATAGTTCCAGGGCCCACCAGAGAACGTGGAATTGGAAAATACAGTCCTGTCCGGTGGGCCAGGATCACGCGGACGTGTAACGCCGTCGGGAGTCCGGGTCAGAGCCGTGGCTTGAGTCGTCATCCACGTCCTGATCCGTGCATCAGTTGTGATGCTTTCCGGCAATGTTGGCAGTAGGATGGGGTAAATGCAGCTCTGCGTCGGTGGCCACAGCTGCCTACTACTGCCCGGCTGCTGTTCTTGTTTTGTTGAGAGCGGTGATCTGGTAGAACCACCATCTCTTTAGGGTTAGCTCCTCTCTGCTTCGACGAACATGGAGTTCTTGATGCAGCCGATCGACGGGCGCGGATCCGGCTGTGGATGTGGTTGTTCGCCCACATTTTCGCTTCGGATTTCCTAAAGATCTAACTTTTTATGCCGGCGTTGTATGCATGCAGCAGAACGCTTTTGGAGGAGGTGAACGACAGGGACATAGAAAAGATTGACCCCAAGGCTTCTGGGTGGACGCGAAGGTATGCATTTTGGGCTACCACAAGTTCAGTTGGAAATGAATTCTCCTACCTACTCCCTTCGTCCAGAAAAAACTTGTCCCTCAAATGGATGTATCTAGCACCAAGTTAGTGCTAAATACATCCATTTGATAGACAAGTTTGGGACAAGCTTTTCCGGACGGAGGGAGTATATTATTAGATAGCAACTGAATCTGTAGGTGAAATTAGTACGCACATATATTCAGTTGCAATAACTCTCAAAATGTAAAAGGTCTATGGGATTGTAAACGTTTATGGTAGAATTCAGTTACCAGGTTGGTAGCTGTTATCCCCCTATGAGGTACACACCATCTGTTAATTGATGGAATTGATTTAAGCAAACGTGTATGTAGGACCTGTACTAATTAGAATCATTTACCTTAGTTGTCAAATGATTTACAAGCAGAACAATATGTAAAGATTGAGTTGGATGCAAGAAAAGCTAGACTGTATATTAGTAGCTTAGCCTGATTACTGAACCTGTTAGTCTGGGTTCCCCTATTAGGGATTATTCTCGCTTCTATTGTAAATATGATAACTATATAGGAAGGTTTTATTTTGGGGAATCATTATATCTTGTCGAATTTGATGTGTGCGTCATGCTTGTGCTCGATTTCACTATGGATGAACCGATGCTTTGCACATATTTTCATGGGCTAGCAGAGTGCTGATTGGGGCTGCCGAGGTAGGCAGAGCCCCATGCCCTAATGAGATTTCAGCTATGGAGAAATCAATCCAGGGATTTGCCGAAGATCCTGGTGATAACGTCATCGTGCCGAAATTAGGAACAAGCTTTGACACACTCGGACAAGCCTATGATTTTACAATCTGTATTCATGGGAGAAAGGTTTCGACATTGGATATGGAAAGAGCAGGCTAAATGTCAACCATACAAAATGCATGCAAGAGATATTGTGCGGCTGCGTGGTATTGCCCATTTGTGCCTAATTTTCTGCATTTTGCATTCCGATAGCTGTGTGTTTGTGTTGCAATTAACTTGGTTTGGCTACTTAAATTATTTGTAGGGGAAGCCAATAGGGGAACATACTCGTTCTTGCCAGTGTGAATGCCCTGCTCTCATAAGGTGGCTGCCGGTGCGCGAGGGCTGGCTGCTGGACCGTGCCTAAATGGAAGTTCAACTAAGCAAGGTACTCCTCGTTCGATCTCATGTATCCACACATTCCAACCTACTACAGAATCGGGTGGCAGGACACAAGATTAGGTAGTGATTCATACGTATGATTAAGTATCAAGCAGTGATTTACGTGAAAACTTAAATCTTTATTCACGCACTTTTTAGCCTGATTTCCTGGATTCAACCTATCAACGATTAACGAAGGATAACAGCTTGAGCAGTCATATATTCTAGAGAGCAACAGTGAAAAATTTATTAGGTGGACAACCGGACATAACCGGTTCAGCCAGATCAGTCATGATTCGCCATTGAAAATTAGCTACAAGAAAACACATTTACATACTAAATGTTTTAACAGCTACTGACATGCAGATGTAGCACGTCAAATTAGTCGACAATGTGCATTGATCAGAAAAAAAATCATAGAATTCTGCAATGGAGCAAATTGCCCCTGTAGGTGTTGAGAGGAATCATATGAAGTATTCCATTCAGTAACAGCAACATAATTATAGTCCTGGCCAACTCTAGCATGTGTGACACTTGGGGCGACAAGTACTTTTTTCTGTATCATTGATCTACTCTGCTTCAGGGTTGTGCCATCTTGGCTATTATTGACAACTAATGCCAAGATAGAACCAAAGCTGTATCACAGTATTAGTAAATGTTTACTCTGCAGCAACTCAGTCGACCAGTGTCAAACTGAACTTTCTTATTTTGAAGTTGGTAGACTGGCCCTGATGTTCATTAGTGGATATATTATATTTTGGGCAAAACACAGAGAGTTCATGATAGGGATCTGAGAGTGCCAAATGAGTATGAAATTTTAGAGTTCGGACTTGAGGGGATTTGGGAATCACCTTCAGTTCATCAGCAGCCTAATTGCAGGATCCAATATTTCACTAGCGAGATGCTGAGTTATCATCTCAGCTCGCCAGCTGGCAGGCTGGGCGCGTTTATCCATATGTATCTCTGCTTCCGTGGTACCGTGCTGCAGGTCGGTTGTTTCCCCTGTATTTTTTGCCTTGTTCCATTTGTTTTTTATTCTGGTCTAGGAAAAAAGTATTATAGTTCTCTAGGAGTAAGTTTTAACTGTGATGGTTGGATTCTGTTGTGGTTTTTGCAGGAGGCAGGGGCTGGTGGAACAAAAGATGCAAGAGGCATGAGCTATGAGGAAGAGGAAGTACTAAATTATCCACTCAGGCCATGCACAAGAGCATACTTCTCGAGAACTATAATGATCTGTTTGAATTAGTAATAGTATAAACTAACAGAAAAAATCAGTTCATAAACTGAGTACTCAAATTCTATCCGGGGAAGTGCTTCTTGTTTAAATTTCTATTTGGAGCTATCTATACAAAAGAAATATATACTTATGAAATGGTGGTTTAGGTTTTATTGCCACAATCTGGAACAGGAAAAGCTTTCTTGGAGTGATCTCTAAGTGTGCAGCTTCAGAGTGATAATCTGTATAGAATATTATGTCACCAGCGTGATAATTTGTAGAGACTGTTATGTCAGTATAATGGGTTAACTAATCTGTATGTAGTTTAAGTATGTTTTGTGACTCTGTGATTAATAAATTTCTGTGGGTTGCCTATCAGCATGAATCTGAAGACGCATGCTGGGAGGTGGTGTCTGAAGAAATGTTCAGATACAACCCGCCGGCTAAGGTTGCTAGCTGCGCTAGTGGTTAATTTAATGTGAGTAGGCAGTCACACTAGTATGACGCAGCCATCCTTCTGTGCGCCCCTGCGTTCAAAATTTGAATCGGATAGGCAGAATATCAGGCATAGTTGTGTACATAAGAGGGGCGTTAGTACAGAATATGAGTCGAGACGGCTCATATTGTCTGACTCCTCCTGATCCGCGTCAGGCATGCCTGACAGCGTAGCGGGAGCTACACCTGACTAGTGGGCCATGGGCCATAATAAAATATGAAATACATAAATTGGAGCTGGGCCTATACAACTGGCAGTGCACATCACGAGAGAACTGCGTGGTGCAGATAACAAGATCACAGGTGCTCGGGATCACAATGGCACTTTCAGTATTATATGTCTTATCTCTCCCATACTTGCAAGCATTTTGACGTTCAGGGCTTTTGGTTCCCTTTTAGATATGTGAAAGGCAACCCATGCAACAAATTTCACTGGGAAAAACTACAGTCTCCTGACAAAGTTACAGATGCTTTGCTTAACTTGATGATCCATAAACAAGATATAAATCTGCAGCTCACTAGAATTCAACTTTTTTTGCCTGCTTCTTATCGTCCATGGCATTTTTATGGTTGCATTAGAATGTTCAGAACTGGTTTGACCATCTCATGTATGGTCGTATGCCGTATGTGTATGATTGGTGTGCCCATAAATCACATGCATGATAGTATAACACAGATCCATCTGAACTAAGACTGGGTGTACCCAGGGCTGGGGCAACTGGGTTAGGGTATAAATAAATATGTTTATTTTCTTTCCTTGTGCTGATTTTTCCTTATCATCTTGCTATGTTTGTCCAGCTAGGGAATCACGAGGTTTTTCATGTCCAACGGAACACAAGCCTTTTTTAAATACATGTTACTTCAGGCACTGTGTTTCAGATCGACACCGGTTTACTCATGTGTTGGGTTGCCAGTTTTGAGCCACTTAATTTATGGGTTGCATTTGTTGTCACTGTTGTTTAATACCAAATATATTATCCGACTAGCTAGATTTTATTTGTGTTTGTATTACAGGCTGCAAAGAATCTTGTAGTTGCAACGGCGGCGGCTTCAGTTCGTGCTTTGAGGGGCACCTACTGCAAATACAACCTTTTTGGATCAGGTATGTATCATATGGCTGCTTGTCTCCCAGCACACATGAACTATAGCCTTCATCCTATGTAGTAACCTGTTATGTCCCATTTTGGCGCTGTCGTCCTCGCACCATCGCGCGTGATGTCGGAGACACAGACGAGGTCGAGCAGTCTGTGCCTTCATGCTTTTCCCTCGGCGTGTGGAGCCGAGGATACGGACAAGGAGACCAAATACTCTGTGGCATCTTCATCGTCGTCCTCTTGGTGCGCGACGCTAGAGAGATGGACGAGGAGGCCAAGAGCTGGAAGTGCGGCTATATATGTAGCGCTTTGTTTGATGGGGAGACGGACGAGGAGGCCAAGAGCTAGAAGAGCTGGAAGAGCTGGAGGCCAAGAGCTGAAAGTGCATAAAAAAGAAAATCCTATTAGTCTGTATCTAACTAACATGACCATCTGATTTTTGCATGACATGTCCGAGATGGCGGGAGAATCTGTATCTAGACACAGTAACACTGTGGTGTTCATTCCTGAAATGGCAAAGGGAAAGGAGGAGTGCATACCTAGCGTACCTATGAGCTGAAAGTGCATAAGAAAGAAAATCCTATTAGTCTGTATCTAACTAACATGACAATCTAATTTTTACACGACATGTCCGAGATGGCGGGTGGAAGAATCTATATCTGGACACAGTAACGCTGTGGTGTTCATTCCTGAAATGGCAAAGGGAAAGGAGGAGTGCGTATCTAGCGTACCTATGAGCTGAAAGTGCATAAGAAAAAAAAATCCTATTAGTCTGTATCTAACTAACATGACCATCTAATTTTTGCACGACATGTCCGAGATGGCGGGCGGAAGAATCTGTATCTGGACACAGTAACACTGTGGTGTTCATTCCTGAAATGGCAAAGGGAAAGGAGGAGTGCGTACCTAGCGTACCTATGAGCTGAAAGTGCATAAGAAAGAAAATCCTTTAGTCTGTATCTAACTAACATGACCATCTGATTTTTGCACGACATGTCCGAGATGGCGGGCGGAAGAATCTGTATCTGGACACACAGTAACGCTGTGGTGTTCATTCCTGAAATGGCAAAGGGAAAGGAGGAGTGCATACCTATGAGCTGAAAGTGCATAAGAAAGAAAATCCTATTAGTCTGTATCTAACTAACATGACCATCTGATTTTTGCACGACATGTTCGAGATGGCGGGTGGAAGAATCTCTATCTGAACACAGTAACGCTGTGGTGTTCATTCCTGAAATGGCAAAGGGAAAGGAGGAGTGCGTACCTAGCGTACCTATGAGCTGAAAGTGCATAAGAAAGAAAATTCTATTAGTCTGTATCTAACTAACATGATCATCTGATTTTTGCACGACATGTCCGAGATGGCAGGCGGAAGAATCTGTATCTGGACACAGTAATGTTGTGGTGTTCATTCCTGAAATGGCAAAGGGAAAAGAGGAGTGCGTACCTAGCGTACCTATGAACGGCATTCAAATATTGGGATTTTTCTTTCAAGCACACGCAAAAGGCTTACGCACTTTCTGTATTATGGTGAGAGGAGTTTACAAGTGTCACAAGGCACTCAAGTCAGTGTAGTCCACAGAGAAGCAAAATTTAAGTTGCATCTCTCGCTATCCCACCTATCTTAGAATCTTAGCTCTCATCCACACTTTGAAATCATCATTTATGCGACATGTAACCATGCAAGGCATAGCGAACCAACCTGTAGTTATATGGTTAGAGGGACTGTGGTATTCCCAGCCCACCAGGGTTCAAATCCTGGTGCTAGCATTTATTCCAACCATGCAAGGCATAGTTGCTACCTTGTCAAAAACACAGCTGTTTCGTTCTTGTTGAGATACTCATGATCGTATGTACATTAGGTAGATATGATCTTCTTTTATTGTCGACGCGGATTTTTGGGACATGGTTCCGCGCGAGGATCATATCTGGACCATTAGTTTTGCCTTTGAGATCTGTGGTTAATATAACATTTAATAAATACAAGATATATACATTATGGATAAACAATAGATACCAAGATGAATACATTATAATGGGCCAGGAGACTTTAGTGCTAACAAATGCGTCCCAAGCAACTCTGTCACATTTCCACCTACCACTCTCGGTCTCATGCATCTCTCTCCCGTAGTCATCACATGTAAACTGTACTGATGTGTTCGTGAGCATGTGGCTGATTCATTATGAGATGTTTAAGGAAACAAAACAGTAACAGAAGCAGCTAACCGTCATACATTATGTGCGAACTATTACATTTGGCAACAGTTAAGATAAACTGGAGGTAGCTGGTATATTCCATGCGACATATTATGTTTAGTACGAGCAACTTAATTAGTGCACTACAACTTAAAATGGATTAGTAGAGTTTTTTTTATTTCTTCTCTAGCCTAGTTAGGATCCTCGGACAGAACAACATCTCCAAGTCGTCAGTACTACTCCCATTCAAAATGGTTTACTCTCACACATGGCAGCTCGAGATTAGGAGTTTTGCTAAAGAAACACAATACAGCTGCATTCAGATCTTCCATATCTGTGTGTTAGAGGAGCCGGTGAACTGCTGTGAGACACTAGAATGGAGATTTCCCCTTTCATGCATGGATAAGGAGAGAGAGAGGGAGAGAGGGATAGGGAGAGCGAGAGGGAGAGAGAGAGAGTTTGCTTATCTACTCCCATAGAAACTCTGCTGCCCCATTTCGGCAAGTACCCACCAAAAATAGTGCATCCTTGGCCGATCCATTTCAAGCATAATTATCCCTCTGTAGGTTCGGGGTATTTCTTAATTCGTATTTACGAGCACACATGCTATGACAGAATTTATGAGCATGCGCTGGCGTGTAATCAATGCCACTCTCGTTTCAATGCGTGAGGCTGGCTTGTGGGGCATCTACTGGAGAAGTCAGAGGCAATACGCTAGCTATACCAGTTGGTGTACAGTGACTTGAAATCTATATACAGACTCAACGTATTGGAGTAGCACTAATCACGAGGAAACGAGCGGTGTTGGTACCGACCTCGTGTGGCTGCATGTCCATACGCGATTTATCGTTTTATTGTTTCCTAGTCTACGGATATCGCCCGATCCTTTCCATGTATAGCGAATACAGTTGAGATATTCTTGCCCTTGTACTCTATATATGCTACGGCATACGATCAATGCAAACATTGATAATCCATATGGTATCAGAACCGCGTAACTTTCCTACCCTACCGCTTCCGCCGCCGGCTCGTCGCTACCGCGGCAGTACCCTCCTGCCGCCGCACCCCATCCCGGCCGCCGCCGTCCACCCCTCCTCCCTCTTTCCGAGCCAACCCTAACCCTCACCTCCCATCGCCACCATGTTGTTCGCCTCCTATGACTCCTCCTCCTCCTCCTCCCCCATGTCCGGCGCCACGGACCACTCTAACCCGTTCGCCGGCCCCGACCCTATTCCCGCCGAAGACATCCACAACGCTGACATCCTCGCTCGTGTGCCCATCCGTCTCTCCCAGGAGGATTCCTCTTACTATGCATGGAAGACATACTTTCATCTTGTTTTCCGTGAGTTCCATCTCCAGGAGCACATCGATGGCACCGTTGACGCCAAGGCCATGGCATTCGACACCGAGTGGTCGGCTGTCGAGGCGACTATCATCCACTTGTTTTTCTTAACCATCTCCAATGGCTTGTTTTACACGGTGGTGCAGGATGATGATGATGCGCATGCCATCTGGACGAAGCTCAATAGCCTCTTCACCGATAATCGGCTCCAGCGGCTTGTCTTCCTTCAGCAAGAATTCTTTGGGTGCCATCAAAATAATTCCTCCGTGGATGATTTTTGCTTGCGCCTAAAGCGTCTTTGCGACGAGCTCCGCGACATCGCGAGAAAGTCTCCGATGATCTTCTCCTCAACACCCTTGTCGCTAGCCTCAGCGAGGAGTTCACTCATGCGGCTGTCAACCTCACGCTCATCCCAACCCGACCTTCCCCAAGGTCGTCGCTTATTTGCGTTTGGAGGAACGCAGGATGAAGAAGATGAGGGTGCGGGCAGTCCACACCGCCCTCGCCGCCAACACGTCGCGTGATGCCCTTCCTCAAAAACAGCCGGTGGCGTCGTCCCAGCCGCCCCCGCCGGTCCCACCGCCCTTCTTGTTCCCTCAATAGGGAGCGTCGGCGCCTGCTGCTCCAACGGAATGCGGCAGCCACCGCGGCAAGGGCCAGCAGCAAGCGGCCAACCCCGGCGGGCCACCCCGGGTCCTTCAGCAGCAGCAGCCCGTGGCGCCGTGGGCCTACGGGCACAACCCTTGGACCGGCGTAGTCCATGCCTACTCTATGCCGGTCCCCCACCCGAGACCGCTCCTGGCATCGTGGGTCGTCGACCGACGCAACACCAAGCCTACCATGCCGTCCCGCAGCCACCTACGACGTTCCCACAGCATGGGGCCTACCCGGCGCTGCCGGCCCCTGCCCCGCAGCAGCCTGGCACCGGTTTCTACAACACGGCGTCCGCCCCGCTGCCTTGGGATCCGGCCCTCCTAGCCGGGCTGCAGTCCGCCCCCTCCCCCCAACACTTACACCGGTGGTACGATTGGTTTATGGACTCCGGGGCAACCGCTCACATGTATTCTAACCTGGGTAACCTCATTTCTTCCTTTCCCACCAACACTTCCACTCGCATCACTCTCGACGATGGTTCTTCCCTTCGCATTACACATATTGGTTCTACTTCTTTTCCATCATCTAGTACACCTATCAATATGTCTAATATCTTAGTTTCCCTGACTTAATAAAAAATCTAGTCTTCGTTCGCCGTCTTACTCGTGAAAATCCAATTAATTTTGAATTTGATGGTTGTGGTTTTTCTGTGAAGGACGCTCGTTCCCGGATGGTTCTTCACCGATGTGACAGCCCCGATGAACTCTACCCGGTCCACCCACGATTCTCCATCGACGCCGCCCCTGTCGCCCTCTCCGCCGGTGTGGACCTCTGGCACACTCGTTTGGGTCATCCTAATCACGCCACACTTCGTCATATTCTTCGTAGTTTTTCTTTCACTTGTAATAAGGTCGATGACCATACTTGTCATGCTTGCCGTGTTGACACGTGCGTCTTCCCTTTAGCGACTCTACCACTATTGCTTCATATCCTTTTCAGTTGATACATTGTGATGTTTGGACATCACCCATTGCGAGCAACACTGGCTATCTTTATTATCTTGTCATATTAGATGATTTTATGCATTATGTGTGGACTTTTCCCCTTCGGGAGAAATCTGATGTTCTCTCAACACTCACATCTTTTTACTCATTTGTCTCTACGCACTTTGGCCGACAATGGGAAAGAGTTCAATAGTATTGCCGTTCGCAACTTACTCGCCACACATGGTACTGTTTTTCGTCTAACATGTCCTTACACCTCGCAGGAAAACGGGTGGGCGGAGCATGTACTTCGCACTCTCAACGACTGCGTCCATACCCTCCTGTTCCATGCCAACATCCCGCCATGGTTCTGGCCCGATGCTCTCGCCACAACGTCCCTTCTTGTCAACATTCGTCCATGCCACATTTGCTGGAAGTATGCGCCACATCAGTTGCTCTATGGCACTCCTCGATCATACAATGATCTTCACATCTTCGGTTGCCTCTGTTATCCTAGCACCGCCTCCACCGTCCCCCACAAACTTGCTCCGCGGTCCCTCGCATGCATCTTTCTTGGGTACCCCTCCAACACTAAGTGCTACTGGTGCTATGACCCCGTCTCTCATCGGGTGATCACTTCGACGCATGTTGACTTTGACGAAAAAGTGTTTCCATTTCAGCAGGTACCTCCTGCGGACGCACCGACTTCGTCGACCCTGCCTCTCCTTGGCGGGCCTCCCACTGGCGGACCGTCTCCAATGCAGCCGCCACCCCCCCCTGCGGCGGTCGCCCATGCCCGCCCCCTCTGCCTTCGGCGACTCTGCGGGCATGCAGAGTGCCTCGGACATCTAGGCGCCGGGTAGCTCCGCGGGCTCGGCCACCTCTACGGCCTCGGGGTCGCGCACCTCCGTCTTGGGCGCCTCAGCCTCGCCCTTGCCAGCGGCAGCCCCGGGCCAGCCATCTGCGGCCTCGTGAGGCGCAACTCCGGCCTCGCCACCTGCGGCTCCGACCTCGTCAGCCACACTTGCAGCCCCGACCTGGTCAGCCGCATCTACTGGAGGAAATATGCCCTAGGGGCAATAATAAAGTTGTTATTTATATTTCCTTATATCATGATAAATGTTTATTATTCATGCTATAATTGTATTAACCGGAAACTTAGTACATGTGTGAATACATAGACAAACAAAGTGTCCCTAGTATGCCTCTACTTGACTAGCTTGTTAATCAAAGATGGTTAAGTTTCCTTACCATAGACATGTGTTGTCATTTGATGAACGAGATCACATCATTAGAGAATGATGTGATGGGCAAGACCCATCCGTTAGCTTAGCATAATGATTGTTTAGTTTTATTGCTATTGCTTTCTTCATGACTTATACATATTCCTCTGAATATGAGATTATGCAATTCCCGAATACCGGAGGAACACCTTGTGTGCTATCAAACGTCACAACGTAACTGGGTGATTATAAAGATGCTCTACAGGTGTCTCCGAAGGTGTTTGTTGAGTTGACATAGATCGAGATTGATTTGTCACTCCGAGTATCAGAGAGGTATCTCTGGGCCCTCTCGATAATGCACATCACTATAAGCCTTGCAAGCAATGTCAGTAATGAGTTAGTTGCGGGATGATGCATTACAGAACGAGTAAAGATATATACTTTCCAGTAATGAGATTGAATTAGGCATAAGGATACCGACGATCGAATCTCGGGCAAGTAAAATACCGACGACAAAGGGAATGACGTATGTTGTTATGCGGTTTGACCGATAAAGATCTTCATAGAATATCAATACGTCTCCAACGTATCTATACTTTTTGATTGCTCCATGCTATTATATTATCAATTATGGATGTTATTGGGCTTATTTTTACACTTTTATATTATTTTTGGGACTAACCTATTAACCGGAGGCCCAGCCCAAATTGCTATTTTTTCCCATATTTCAGTGTTTCGTCGAAAATCAATATCAAACGAAGTCCAAACGGAATGAAACCTTCGGGAACGTGATTTTCTCAACGAACGTGATCCAGGAGACTTGGAGTGGGCGTCAAGAAACAATCAAGGAGGCCACGAGGCAGGGGGCGCGCCTACCCCCTTGGGCGCGCCCTCCACCCTCGTGGGCCCCTCGTTGCTCCACCGACGTACTTCTTCCTCCTATATATATCCACGTACCACCCAAACATCCAGGAGCACCACTAAAACCTAATTCCACTGCCGCAACCTTCTGTATCCAAGAGATCCCATCTTGGGGCCTTTTCCGGAGCTCCGCTGGAGGAGGCATTGATCACGGAGGGCCTCTACATCAACTCCATGGCCTCTCCGGTGATGTGTGAGTAGTTTACTTCAGACCTTCGGGTCCATAGCTAGTAGATAGATGGCTTCTTCTCTCTCTTTGGATCTCAATACAAAGTTCTCCTCGTTTCTCTTGGAGATCTATTCGATGTAATCTTATTTTGCGGTGTGTTTGTTGAGATCCGATGAATTGTGGGTTTATGATCAAGTTTATCTATGAACAATATTTGAATCTTCTCTGAATTCTTTTATGTATGATAGGTTTATCTTTGCAAGTCTCTTCGAATTATCAGTTTGGTTTGGCCTACTAGATTGATATTTCTTGCAATGGGAGAAGTGCTTAGCTTTGGGTTCAATCTTGCGGTGCTCGATCCCAGTGACAGAAAGGGAAATGACACATATTGTATTGTTGCCATCGAGGATAAAAAGATGGGGTTTACATCATATTGCATGAGTTTATCCCTCTACATCATGTCATCTTGCTTAAGGCGTTACTCTATTCTTATGAACTTAATACTCTAGATGCATGCTGGATAGCGGTCGATGTGTGGAGTAATAGTAGGAGATGCAGAATCATTTCGGTCTACTTGTCGCGGACGTGATGCCTATATACATGATCATGCCTAGATATTCTCATAATTATTCGCTTTTCTATCAATTGCTCGACAGTAATTTGTTCACCCATCGTAATACTTATGCTATATTGAGAGAATCCACTAGTGAAACCTATGGCCCCCGGGTCTATTTTCCATCATATTAATCTCCCGTCAACAACTATTTCTGTGCCGTTTATTTTGGTTTATTTACTTTCAATCTATATCATAAAAATACCAATAATATTTATCTTATCATCATTATCTCTATCAGATCTCACTCTTGCAAGTGGCCATGAAGGGATTGACAACCCCTTTATCGCGTTGGTTGCTTGGTTCTTATTTGTTTGTGTAGGCACGAGGTGACTCGCGTGTGGTCTCCTACTGGATTGATACCTTGGTTCTCAAAAACTGAGGGAAATACTTACACTGCTTTACTGCACCACACTTTCCTCTTCAAGGGAAAACCAACGCAGTGCTCAAGAGGTAGCAAGAAGGATTTCTGGCGCCGTTGCCTGGGAGATCTACGCCAAGTCAAAGCATACCAAGTACCCATCACAACTCTTATCCTTCGCATTACATTATTTGCCATTTGCCTCTCGTTTTCCTCCCCCCACTTCACCCTTGCCGTTTTATTCGCCCTCTCTTCTCTGTTTCCCTTCTCTTTCCCAATTTGCCTCTTTTGCCCGTTTCTTGTTTGCTTGTGTGTTGGATTGCTTGCTTGTCACGATGGCTCAAGATAATACTAAATTGTGTGACTTTGCCAATACCAACAATAATGATTTTATTAGTACTCCGATTGCGCCTCTTACCGATGCTGAATCTTGTGAAATTAATACTGCTTTGCTGAATCTTGTCATGAAAGATCCGTTTTCTGGCCTTCCCAGTGAAGATGCCGCTACCCATCTAAACAACTTTGTTGATTTGTGTGATATGCAAAAGAAGAAAGATGTGGATAATGATATTGTTAAACTTAAGGTATTTCCGTTTTCGCTTAGAGATCGTGCTAAAGCTTGGTTTTCGTCTTTGCCTAAAAATAGTATTGATTCATGGAATAAGTGCAAAGATGCTTTTATCTCTAAGTATTTTCCTCCCACTAAGATCATCTCTCTTAGAAACGACATTATGAATTTTAAGCAACTTGATCATGAACATGTTGCACAAGCTTGGGAGAGGATGAAATTAATGATATATAATTACCCTACTCATGGTTTGAATCTTTGGATGATTATACAAAAAATTTATGCCGGATTGAACTTTGCTTCTAGAAATCTTTTAGATTCAGCCACGGGAGGCACTTTTATGGAAATCACTTTAGGAGAAGCCACCAAACTCCTAGATAATATTATGGTTAATTATTCTGAATGGCACACGGAAAGATCTACTAGTAAAAAAGTGCATGCAGTTGAAGCGATTAATGTTTTGAGTGGAAAGATGGATGAACCTATGAAATTGTTTGCTAATAAGCATGCTCCTACTGATCCTAATGATATGCCTTTGTCTACTTTGATTGAGAATAATAATGAATCTATGGATGTGAATTTTGTTGGTAGGATTTTTTTTGGTAATAACGCATATAGAGGTAATTTTAATTCTAGGCCGTTTCCTAGTAATTCCTCTAATAATTATGGTAATTCCTACAAAAATTCTTATGGAAATTATAATAATATGCCCTCTGATTTTGAATCTAATATTAAATAATTTATTAGTTCGCAAAAGAGTTTCAATGCTTTGATTGAAGAAAAATTGCTTAAGATTGATGAGTTGGCTAGGAACGTGGATAGAATTTCTCTTGATGTTGATTCTTTGAAACTTAGATCTATTCCACCTAAGCATGATATGAATGAGTCTCTCAAAACCATGAGAATTTCCATTGATGAGTGCAAAGAAAGAACCGCTAGGATCCGTGCTAAGAAAGATTGCTTTGTGAAAGTGTGTTCTTCTAGTTTTCATGATAATAAGGATGAAGATCTAAAAGTGATTTACGTGTCCCCTATTAAATCTTTGTTTTGCAATATGAATCTTGATAATGGTGGGACTGGAGATGAGTCAACTTTAGTTAGAAGGCGTCCCAATGATTCAGAGTTTTTAGATCTTGATGCAAAAATTGTTAAAAGTGGAATTGAAGAGGTCAAAACTTTAAATAGCAATGAACCCACTATCTTGGATTTCAAGGAATTTAATTATGATAATTTCTCTTTGATAGATTGTATTTCCTTGTTGCAATTCGTGCTAAATTCTCCTCATGTAGTCAAAATAAAGCTTTTACTAAACATATCGTTGATGCTTTGATGCAATCTTATAAAGAAAAACTTGAGTTGGAAGTTTCTATCCCTAGAAAACTTTATGATGAGTGGGGACCTACTATTAAAATAAAAATTAAATATCATGAGTGCTATGCTTTGTGTGATTTGGGTGCTAGTGTTTCCACGATTCCAAAAACTTTGTGTGATTTGCTAGGTTTCCGTGAATTTGATGATTGTTCTCTAAACTTGCACCTTGCGGATTCCACTATTAAGAAACCTATGGGAAAGATTAATAATGTTCTTATTGTTGCAAATAGGAATTATGTGCCCGTAGATTTCATTGTTCTTGATATAGATTGCAATCCTTCATGTCCTATTATTCTTGGTAGACCTTTCCTTAGAACGATTGGTGAAATTATTGATATGAAGGAAGGGAATATTAAATTCCAATTTGCATTAAGAAAAGGCATGGAACACTTTCCTAGAAAGAAAGTTAAATTACCATATGAATCTATTATGAGAGCCACTTATGGATTGCCTACCAAAGATGACAATACCTAGATCTATCTTCTCTTTTATGCCTAGCTAGGGGCGTTAAACGATAGCGCTTGTTGGGAGGCAACCCAATTTTATTTTATTCCTTGCTTTTTTGCTTCTGTTTAGTAATAAATAATTTATCTAGCCTCTGTTTTGGTTGTGTTTTTTTGTGTTTAATTTGTGTTTGTGCCAAGTAGAACCGTTGGGAAGACTTGGGGAAAGTCTTTTTAATCTTGCTGTAAAAAACAGAAACTTTAGCGCTCGCGAGAATTGCTGCCATTTTTTTATTGGAGAGTGCTATTTAGTTAATTCTTTTTTCAGATGATTAATAGATAAATTACTCACGTCCAGCAATTTATTTTAGAATTTTTTGGGTTCAAGAAGTTTGCGTTAGCTACAGATTACTACAGACTGTTCTGTTTTTGACAGATTCTGATTTTCGTGTGTTGTTTGCTTATTTTGATGAATCTATGGCTAGTAAAGGAGTTTATAAACCATAGAGAAGTTGGAATACAGTAGGTTTAACACCAATATAAATAAAGAATGAGTTGATTACAGTACCTTGAAGTGGTGTTTTGTTTTCTTTCGCTAACGGAGCTCACGAGATTTTGTATTTAAGTTTTGTGTTGTGAAGTTTTCAAGTTTTGGGTAAAGATTTGATGGATTATGGAACAAGGAGTGAAAAGAGCCTAAGCTTAGGGATTCCCATGGCACCCCAAGGTAAAATACAAGGACACCAAAAATCCTAAGCTTGGGGATGCCCCGGAAGGCATCCCCTCTTTCGTCTTCGTCTATCGGTAACTTTACTTGGAGCTATATTTTTATTCGCCACATGATATGTGTTTTGCTTGGAGCGTCTTGTATGATTTGAGTCTTTGCTTTTTAGTTTACCACAATCATCCTTTCTGTACACACCTTTTGAGAGAGACACACATGAATTGGAATTTATTAGAATACTCTATGTGCTTCACGTATATCTTTTGAGCTATATAATTTTTGCTCTAGTGCTTCACTTATATCTTTTAGAGCACGACGGTGGTTATATTTTATAGAAATAATTGATCTATCATGCTTCATTTATATTATTTTGAGAGTCCTTTAGAACAACATGGCAATAATAAAAACTTTCATGTAAGTGCATTGAATGCTAAGAGAAGTTTGATACTTGATGATTGTTTTGAGATATGGAGATGGTGATATTAGAGTCATGCTAGTTGAGTAGTTGTGAATTTGGGAAATACTTGTGTTGAAGCTTGTGATTCCCGTAGCATGCACATATGATGAATCGTTATATGATGAAGTCGGAGCATGATTTATTTATTGATTGTCTTCCTTATGAGTGGCGGTCGGGGACAAGCGATGGTCTTTTCCTACCAATCTATCCCCCTAGGAGCATGCGCGTAGTACTTTGTTTCGATAACTAATAGATTTTTGCAATAAGTATGTGAGTTCTTTATGACTAATGTTGAGTCCATGGATTATACGCACCCTCACCCTTCCACAATTGCTAGCCTCTCTAGTACCGCGCAACTTTTGCCGGTGCCATAAATCCACCATATACCTTCCTCAAAACAGCCACCACACCTACCTATTATGACATTTCCATAGCCATTCCGAGATATATTGCCATGCAACTTTCCACCGTTTCGTTTGCTATGACACGCTTAATCATTGTCATATTGCTTTGCATGATCATGTAGTTGACATCATATTTGTGGCAAAGCCACCGTTCGTAATTCTTTCATACATGTCACTCTTGATTCATTGCATATCCCGGTACACCGCCGGAGGCATTCACATAGACTCATATTTTGTTCTAAGTATTGAGTTGTAATTCTTGAGTTGTAAGTAAAAAAGAAGTGTGATGATCATCATTATTAGAGCATTGTCCCAGTGAGGAAATGATGATGGAGACTATGATTCCCCCACAAGTCGGGATGAGACTCCGGACGAAAAATAAAAAAAGAGAGAAAAAAGAGGCCAAAAAGAAAAAAAAGAAAGAAGGCCCAAATAAAAAAATGAAAATGAGAGAAAAAGAGAGAAGGGACAATGTTACTATCCTTTTCCACACTTGTGCTTCAAAGTAGCACCATGATCTTCATGATAGAGAGTCTCCTATGTTGTCACCTTCATAAACTAGTGGGAATTTTACATTATAGAACTTGGCTTGTATATTCCAATGATGGGCTTCCTCAAATTGCTCTAGGTCTTCGTGAGCAAGCAAGTTGGATTCACACCCACTTAGTTTCTTTTTTTGAGCTTTCATACACTTATAGCTCTAGTGCATCCGTTGCATGGCAATCCCTACTCACTCACATTGATATCTATTGATTGGCATCTCCATAGCCCGTTGATACGCCTAGTTGATGTGAGACTATCTTCTCCTTTTTGTCTTCTCCACAACCACCATTCTATTCCACCATAGTGCTATATCCATGGCTCAGGCACATATATTGCGTGAAGATTGAAAAAGTTTGAGAACATCAAAAGTATGAAACAATTGCTTGGCTTGTCATCGGAGTTGTGCATGATTTAATACTTTGTGTGATGAAGATAGAGCATAACGAGACTATATGATTTTGTAGGGATAACTTTCTTTGGCCATGTTATTTTGAGAAGACATGATTGCTTAGTTAGTATGCTTGAAGTATTATTATTTCTATGTCAATATTAAACTTTTATCTTGAATCTTTCGGATCTGAACATTCATGCCACAATAAAGAAAAATTACATTGAGAAATATATTAGGAAGCATTCCACATCAAAAATTCTGTTTTTATCATTTACCTACTCGAGGACGAGCAGGAATTGAGCTTGGGGATGCTGATACGTCTCCAACGTATCTATAATTTTTGATTGCTCCATGATATTATATTATCTATTTTGGATGTTATTGGGCTTATTTTTACAATTTTATTATTTTTGGGACTAACCTATTAACCGGAGGCCCAGCCCAAATTGCTGTTTTTTTTGCCTATTTCAGTGTTTCGCCGAAAAGGAATATCAAACTGAGTCCAAACGGAATGAAACCTTTGGGAATGTGAATTTCTCAACGAACGTGATCCAGCAGACTTGGAGTGGGTGTCAAGAAACAATTGAGGAGGCCACGAGGTAGGGGGCACACCTACCCCCCTAGGCGCGCCCTCCACCCTCGTGGGTCCCTCATTGCTTCACCGACGCACTTCTTCCTCCTATGGCTGTACATCAGTTTCGGCGTGCGAAGAAACACAGTGCTTGGAACACGACGAGCATTTTTGGTTTTCAGTTAATACAGTGTGAGCCAGTGCTATCTTTTGATCTAGCTAACATCACTGAACAAGGGCAGCACACTTTCTTGGTTTCCGCTGAGCCAAGCAATTGTTGTGAGGCTGGATCAAAGAGAGTGAAATTCAACACTCTGTCTGTTTTCCCTAATTGCTCTAAACATTTCCAATGGAAAGTTGCATGGCCACTTAGTTCCAAGAGGAAAACATCTACTAGCAGGCCTTGTCTTATGTCATGGTCGTCATTTGCTTCCTCTCCTGAAGAAGTGATTCTGAAGCATACAGGGCTGCTACCGCAGGTTACATATGCGATGCAGTATTTATCTCATGATCTGAATTCTTGGAGAGCATCCTTGAGGCATTTGCCAAGTGCGCGACTGAAACCATGTACTTATGAGAAGTTGTCTTGTTGGATCCCCATGGCGCTGAGAGATATGCCAGTCCTGAGTCAGCCGATAATGCAATTTATGGGTGATCTGAACCTGGGTGTTGTGGTATGGCGTCTACTTATCTGTTCTATGGCTGCACATCTATTTCAGAACATGCAGGAAATGGGCGCTCTAAGCGCAGGATGTTCGAACAAATTTTTTCTTCAGTTCATGCAAATTGGGCCATATGAACTAGGCTGTGCTACTGTTATTTACTTGCTTGAGGACTATTTGAGACAAGTTAATCTTGAGCTACGAGGGGAATGGCCACTGCTAGTAAAAGCTAATTTCCGCGAGCTGTGTTCATTCAGGCAGTTTGATTCAGATTCTACATTATGCTTGTTCCCTTGGAATCTAGGGGGTTATTTGTTCAGAATAACCACAAGGTTTCTTCTAGTAGCGGTTCACAATGGCATGTTATGTGTACCATTGCGGAGTCCAGCCAGCGCTTCTCTCAGATTGCAAAAAGTGATTGCTTGTTTCCAATTTGTCTGAAGGTGATGATGCGGTGCTTGGTTCTACTATCTTCTGCTGACATTGATTATGAGCTGCGGCATCGACCAGATCAAACAAAAGATCGTGGTGTGCTTGCGAAGTTCAGAATATTGCATATTTTTCTAGTTCCTTCAGTCAAGCTGCAACCATGGCCTTCCTGCAGATATACATTCACACATTTTGAGCGGTAGTTCTTTCCCCAGTTACCTTTTCCTAGGACTGACAAAATGCTAGACACAAGGCGACACATGAACATTTCAGTACAGTGGCAGCACCTGGACATTATGCTAGTTCTGGACCAGCACCTCGACATTCCGAATTCGCGGCTTGATGTTTCTAACAATTGTTGCTCTCTGTTGTGGCTCAGTTCAGATTATATGCTCAATTATGCTATGGATGTGATTGGATCTGACCAGGGCATCTACCTGTTGGACATATCTTGGGATCCTGGAGGTATGGCATGGCCGTTGTTACCTGAATTGGCTCAGCTAGTGGTCTTCAAAGGAGGAAAGTGTGTCATCATCTTAACTGCGGCCTACCTCGTCCATGCCACTACATTTCATTTTGGCTACTACATGGACTCCGATGGATTCAAGGTAGAACAAGTTTTGTGGGATCAAGGTGGTGTGAGCCTTTCAAGTCTTATACATCCTCCGGGGGGCCTACCTTGGCCACAACTACTGCTGCGACCTCGTCGAAATCCACCCCGGCTTCGGCTACCACCGTTGACTACGACCGCTTCTTCAAGCTCGTTCAAGTCCACCTCAACAATGGTTACTACTGTGACAACTACCATGGCGACTCCAACATGATTGATGATCTTCAAGCACCGTGGGATCCTGGCAAGCTCTTCAGGACAGCGGCTTGGGGGCAAGCCGCATTTCAAGGAGGGGTGGATGTTAGGAGCCCTCCTAACCGGCCAGCCCATCCGTGGACAGCATATGGGCTGGGCTGGGCTGTGCACACGTTGAATCGTTGCCAGCTATAAGTAAGTGGAGAGGAGGCAACGAGGAGGGTATCCAGTGGATCACGAACGGCGGCGGCGGCTTCCTTTCCTTCTTCTTTCTCTCGCTCTCCATTCCTGTACTCTAGCCAGAGCTTGTAATTCACACTTGTATCTCGAATTCCCCTGTGCATGTAATAGATCGAGAGAGTATCTACCAGTACCCTAACAGACCTAATGGTAATTCCATCTTACATTTGTTTGGATTATTCACTACGGGACAAAATGACCCTAACAAGTCCAGTTGGACATGTAATATTAACCGATGCTTTGTTAAGTCACAAACCTTTCAGCCAAACCTCAAAGTATGCAGTGTAGCTTCTTATCTTGTTATTTCCTGTTTTGAAGAAATATATGCAAACAGATATATATGTATGCAGTATTGTTTCAAAGAAATATACGAAAACAAGTAAATATTTGTTAATGCCAATTTTGTGGTGTGTGGTGGAGTGTTTTTGTCACCCTAATAGCTCGAGCCTGTGATGAAAAGCAGGTTGTTTTGATGCTTCCAGAGTTGACCCACCTTAGTTAGCTTTAGACGTGATCACTAATGCTTATTCACTATAGTTGTAGCTTCAGAAGTAGCATGCTAGCAGTCTATCATATATTGGCTAAGTCGCATTTGTGTTGGGTACATCAAGATGAAGACCACGAGACCCGACGAAAGACATCATGCTGATTCTGATGTGGAAATGGATTATGCCAAGCCCCTGGAGGACTTTGAAAGGTGTTCTCTTTATTTGGTTCCTTAGTCGTTTAGGTGATTATTTATATCAATACCATGTGTTCTGATGCATGCCATTTTCTGTTGTAGGAGAAGCAGTACTCAGAGTACGAGAGTTAAGAGAGAATCTACTGAAACTGAGGTAACAACAGATCAGGTAATTTACTTGTACTAGCACATATGCTCGTGCGTTGCAACGGGTGAATTTGAACTATGTTTAAAAAAATTTGACCTATGTTGAACCACTCATGCTTTGCTATGAAGTACGTAAATGCTAGGTGTCATGAATCGGATTGCCCGGGTGACGAACTGGATCGTAGGAGAAGAGTCTCTAATGTCAAAAACGATTGATCAATAGGGTTCTTCGAGACGGGACTCATGGGAAACGATGGCTCTTGGCAAAGGACGACAGTATGATGTTCCTCCACCACCACGTTGATAACTCACCCGGTGGCAAGCCAAATTCTTCATAGGGAGCGAGTCGGCTTGCTAATTTTACGGGCTGTCACAGCTGAACGAGACCATATGAAGGTGGAGTTTGGACATGGGCACACAAAGAGGGGTTAATAGGTGCGGTTACACAAACAATTTAGTCCATGCACATAAGATTTATGGACATGGAAGAAATTTACTACATTAAAAACATTGCATTGTCTGAAAATAGCTTCTATGTGCGCCTAAAAAAATGGTAGTTCCATTTTGAGACCTAAGGAAGACACGGCTCCATTGTCTGGCCGCTTGAGTATGCAGCCAGTCCACCCGTGTTCGAACCTCGGCTCTAGCGCGTGGTACTCATGAAGTTTTCTTCTATTAAAAAACGCCAACATGAGGACACCCAATAAAAATTACAGTAAATTTTTAATCCCACAAGTTAGCGCACGTCCCCATTTAATAAGTGGAAACTCTTTTGAATCATATTTTATACTCCTGCGATTAAATGCCCAAAATTCCCTAATTTAATGTCATGCACCTCGAGGCCTTATCCGTTATCACTTTTTGTTTGCTGACCGAGTTCGCTTGTTGCCAGGTAACTCGAGACCATATTTGAATTGGTAGAAATTGATGTAAATAGCCGAGGTGAGACTATTAAACTGCGGAAACTTTTAATGAAATTTTTTTTGGGAAAACTTGTGCGTTCTCTATTGTAATCACGTGCAGATGCTTAGCCCAGTTGGTATCCCCAGCTCCAGCTGTACATGAGATTGTAAGTTCGATTCCTTAGAAGGAAAATTTGTTTTTTCCTCATTTTGCTACAGGAGGCCCACTTGCCCACCTCATGGCCCATAAGTGGGCTGGAACCAATGCTACGCTGAAGCAATTTCACGGGCCCAAACGAAAAATGAGCACCCTGGGAAGCCCAGCCACGTTTAGACTTCTGGCCTAGGTGACCTATGAAATGATTTTTAGTGGACTACGTGGATTTACTTATAAATAGTACCGCCTCGCTTATATATCTTAAATAAATATAAAATCATCTAAGTGGGACGAAATCAAGAATATCACATTGCTTTAATAGTAGGTATAGATATAGATATAGATATAGATTTTAAAGTACATGAAGAATTGATCTGATTTTGCTGTCGTTTGTCTCTGTGTAGATTTTTTCTCAATTTGGGTTGTGTCTATGTGTTTCTCCATCCCCGTACCGCCCCCACCTCACCGGCCGAAGCAGGGGTGACGCACCTCGTCCTTGCCTTCCTCTCAGCGTGGAGAGAGATGGTGACGGTGGTGGGTGGATCTGGCTAAGTGGCCAGCGAGGAGGACGACTTTACCCCGCAGCCGATGCCAACCAGCCACTTCCCTCGGGTGTCACCATGGTCTTCCTCACGCGGTTGCCAACCGGTGGCGAGGAAGAGAACATTGACATTCAAATCACTCCCATCGTGAGGCTTGAGGAGGTTGCCATCACCACCGACTAAGAGGTCGAGGACCTCCTCGATATGTAAGTCGTCATTACTTCTGTTGATCTAACCCAATCGGATCCTCCTCGTCAGTATCTTTATGTTTTCATGCATGGGCCATAATAAAACAAAGAACATATTGGCATATCACACTGTCTTATGACCGTATAGCAGAAAAATGCGTTGACAAAATTTTAAAAGCTTGGTTTGATAACCAAACAGGCAAATAGTTCATCTTTTGATCATCTAGGGATGGCAATGGGTAGGGTATGGACGGGTACGAACTTTTTGTGCCCAAACCCATACCCAAATATTTTTTCTATACCCACCCTTTTCAATATCCCTGGGCACAAATTGGTACCCATGCCCATACCCATCGGGTATTTTATACCCAATGAGTATCCGATGGGTACAATATATAACATTGGCATAATAAAGGTAAGACAAGAAAATGGCCTAAAACTAATGTTAGGTACTCGGCCATCGCAATCTGGTTTGCACTTACATCAAAATTTCACAATGACGATTGACACACAAATATCTTAATCTCCATTGAAAAAAAATCAAGTTTGTAAACTTGCAATGCTAATTACTGTAGGTTTACCCAGATATTATAGGATTTATTTTTTATTAATATTTTCGGGTATCCATTGGGTTACCCCTGGGTATAATTTCATACCCATACCCTACCCATTTATTTTGTGGGTATGGATACCCATTACCCATAGGTATGAACTGGTAGAAAGTCTTACCCATGCCCACTGTTTTCGGGTAGGGTACCCGAGGGTACCCATACCCATGGGCAAAACTGTCATTGAGGGAGTTCTGGATTAGGGGGTGTTCGGATAGCCGGACTATACCTTCAGCCGGACTCTTGGACTATGAAGATACAAGATTGAAGACTTCATCCCGTGTCCGGAAGGGACTTTCCTTGGCGTGGAAGGCAAGCTTGGCTTCTGCGCCGACGATGACCTCTCGAGCCATCGAAAACAATCTTCATGTCAACTCGGAATTCGCCGAGCAGTTAGATCCAATGGAGCTCTTCTCCATAAACGAGCTCTTGGATCGCATCGCCGCCCTGGGAGTCGCTACGGATTACGACCAGATTGGGCCTAAGCCCGATCTGAGAGAGATTAACTCTCCCCAAGTCACCCATCACGTTGTCGTGGTAGAGGGACAGTGCGGCGACCCTTCATCTATCTTAAGGACTAGCTACGTCCGGATTCCCGATCCCTCCAAGCCGGATACCCGCGGAGGGGAGGATATCACTCAAGACCTGAACTTAGAGTCAGGCGACGGGCTGGATTCATTGGACAACATCCAGGAATCCAAATTTTCGAGTTCGGAAATTCCTCGGCCTCTGAGCCTCAGATGGGGTGAGGCTTCGGATCTAATTTCACCCACCCACCCGAACATAAGCGATCTATCCCAAATCAGGCAAGAGCCCGAAGAAACAGTACATCATTACTGGGCCAGATTCCTCCTGGTTAGGAACAAGATAAGGGACTGCCGCGAGGAAGATGCAATCTCAATCTTCTGCAATAATTGCACGTACAAGGGAATCCTCAACGCCATAAGTCGCCGTGATATTACACGCTTCGCTGACTTGGCGTCCATTGTACGAAAATACTGTGCGATGGAAAGCGCCTGGAAAACCAAAATAAAATTTTGGGACGATCTGGCCCTGAATACAAACCCAGTCTGAAATATAAGGGTGCATCATTGTCAGACACCCGGGTCAAACACCAAAAAGTAAAAACCCTCTATAGGGCATGGAACCGTACTGGAAGGATGGCTTAATGGACCCTGTAAAATTCACAGTATAGAGGACGCCACACCAACTCACAACCTTAGAGCATGTTGGATACTCCGGCAGGTGGCCAAAATTGGCGAAGATCTCCTAATTCCGGACGCCACAGAAAGCCACCCCAGAGACACCAATACGGTATTAACAGTCTTCGAGACTTTCGCATCGAATAACATGCGAAAAAGGACACTCCGCAGCCTTGCCGAAGTCTACCAAGTAGCAATAATAAACCCATGGAGTAACACGACTATTACCTTTAACGCCAGTGATGAACCTAAATTCCGAACAGCCCGAGCACCAGCCGCATTGGTCCTCAGTCCAATAGTGGACGGCTTTCGTCTTACCAAGGTACTCATGGACGGCGGCAGCGGATTGAACCTCATTTATGAGGAAACCCTTCAAAAAATGGAAATAGACTGGAACCACATTGAGCGAAGCAGCACAACCTTTAGAGGAATAATCCCCAGTCGAGAAGCGCGTTGTATAGGAAAAATCACACTAGATGTGGTGTTCGGCACGCCGGATAATTACAGGTCCGAAGAGGTTACGTTCCATGTGGCTCCGTTCAGCGGCGGTTATCACGCTCTGTTAGGGCGGGAAGCGTTTAAAATCTTCCAAGCAATACCCCATTACGGGTACATGAAGCTCAAGATGCCCGGGCCTAAAGGGATCATCACTCTCGCTAGTGATCCGGACATAGCACTCCGCGCCGAAAACAAGACAGCCGCACCGGCCCTCGAGGCACTATCCGAAGCCCTAGCGGCTGAGGAACTGACTGCGCTGCGTTCCACAGTGAATAGGGATGATGTGGTACTCGACAAAAGATCCAAGTCCACCTCCTTTAAACCGGCAGACGAAATAGTCAAATTCCAGGTCCATCCAATGGACCCCAATAAAACAGCTTCCATCGGGGCACAGTTAAACCCTGATGTAGACGCCGCACTGCGAGAGTTCCTATGAGAGAATTGGGACATTTTCGCTTGGCACCCTTCAGACATGCCAGGAATCCCACGCAGGCTGGCCGAGCACATCCTAAATATCCTAAAAGGATTCAAACCTGTCAAACAAGCTCTTCGGCGTTTTTCCGAACCTAAGAGACAGGCTATGGGAGAGGAGCTAGCAAAGCTATTGGAGGCCGGATTCATCAGAGATATAAAACATCCGGATTGGCTAGCAAACCTGGTGATGGTACCAAAGAAGGACAAATCCTGACGCCTGTGCGTTGATTTTAAAGACCTTAACAAGGCTTGCCCAAAGGATCCCTTTCCCCTCCCCCGCATCGATCAAATTATCGACGCTACCGCAGGACATGATTCGTTGTGTTTCCTCGACGCATATTCCGGCTACCATGAAATCAAGATGGCAGAATCGGACCAAGCCGCAACGACATTTATTACACCATACGTCACATTCTGCTTCAACAGAATGCCCTTCGGACTCAAAAATGCTGGCGCAACATATCAGCGCATGATTCAGACATGTCTGGCAAACCAGATCGGCAAAACAGTGGAGGCATATGTAGATGATGTGGTCGTCGAAACAAGACATGTCGAATCTCTAGTAGACGACTTGAGGCTCACATTTGATAACCTCCGAACATACGACATCAAGCTCAACCCGGAAAAATGCATTTTCGGCGTCCCAGCCGGAAAGCTCTTGGGCTTCATTGTATCCGGTAGAGGAATTGAAGCAAATCCAGCCAAGATCCGAGCTCTGTCACAATTGGATATCCCAAAGGACCTCAAACAAATACAAAAGTTAACCGGATGCGTGGCGGCTCTAAGCCGCTTTATCTCCCGCTTGGGAGAAAAGGCCCTACCCCTTTACCGCCTCCTTCGGCGCACCGAACACTTCGAATGGACGGATGCAGCCACGTCCGGACTCGACGAAATAAAAGACATATTGGCAACAAACCCAGTCCTGGCCGCGCCAAACATTGGCGAACCAATGCTATTGTACATTGCAGCAACACATCAGGTTGTAAGCGCAGTGCTCGTCATCGAACGAGAAACGGACGGACACAAATCCCCCCTTCAAAAGCCGGTCTATTATGTGTCCAGTGTCCTCACTCCGTGCAAATCACGGTACCCGCATTATCAAAAGATTGCTTACGCGGTATTCATGGCATCCCGGAAGCTACGACACTACTTTCAAGAGTGTTCAATAATAGTAGCCTCGGAAGTACCACTTAACGATATTATAAACAACCGTGACGCAACGGGCCGGATTGCAAAATGGGCCATTGAGCTCCTCCCGTTCGACATAACTTATAAGCCACGACGAGCCATCAAGTCACAAGCTTTGGCCGACTTCGTCGCAGAATGGACGGAGGCCGAACTCCCTAAAGAGTACGGCACATATTCAAATTGGATCATGCATTTCGACGGCTCCAAGATGTTGGCCGGACTAGGGGCTGGCGTCGTTTTGACGTCCCCCACAGGAGACACAGTTCAATACGTACTCCAGATTATGTACACAGACTCCAACAATGCAGCCGAATATGAGGCCCTTTTACATGGTCTCCGGATGGCAGTATCCATGGGCATTCAACGCCTAGAGGTGCGCGGGGACTCGAACCTCGCAATATCCCAAATAAATGGAGACTTCGATGCCAAGGATCCAAAATGGCAGCTTACCGCAACGCCGTCCTAAAAATGTCAGCTCGGTTCGAAGGGCTTGAATTTCACCATATAGCCCGGGAAAATAATCAGGCGGCAGAAGTCCTGGCATGCATTGGCGCAAAACGCGATGTAGTCCCCCCCAACATCTTCTTGGAAAGGCTGTTCAAGCCATCCGTAGTATGGGAAGGGGAGCCGAACAATAACAGCCCGGACCCAACCGCACTGCCCGACATCGAACATTCTGACACAATCGAAGGTTCTACCAATGAAATAACACCTTCAGCCCACGTAATAATGGCCGTCATCGCCCCGTGGACAGAACCATTCCTCGCCTACCTTACTAGGCAGGAACTCCCCGAGGACCAAAATGAGGCACGCTGCATAGTGCGGCGATCCAAAGCCTACAAAGTCCACGAGGGAGAGCTTTATAAGAAAAGCACTACCGGAGTCCTTCAAAGGTGCATCTCCGAAGAGGAAGGGCGGAACCTCCTGGCTGAAATTCATGCCGGACTCGGCGGTCATCATGCTGCAGCCCGGTCCCTTGTAAGCAAGGCCTTCCATACAGGCTTTTATTGGCCGACGGCCCGGGCAGACACCCAGGACTTAGTCCAACGATGCGTCGGTTGCCAGCTCTTTGCAAACCAAAGCCATATGCCACCCACCGCCCTCCAAGCTATCCCCATCACTTGGCCCTTCACGGTCTGGGGGCTTGATATGGTTGTACCCCTTAAAGGCGGAACCCACAAGCAAAAATACTTACTGGTCATGGTGGATTAGTTCACCAAATGGATAGAAGCCAAGCCTGTTAAGACGGCCGAATCCGGACCGGTGATAGACTTTATATCCGGGGTTGTACACCGTTACGGTGTCCCCCACAGCATCATCACTGATAACGGCACGAACTTTACGGCCGACGAGGTAAAACTCTGGTGCAAAAACATGGGCATCAAGCTCGATTATGCTTCCGTCTATCACCCACAAACTAACGGCCAGGTCGAATGGGAAAATGGTCTTATCATGAGCGGCATCAAACCCAGATTAGTGCGGTCCCTCAAGGAATCTAACACGCACTGGGTAGAGGAGCTCGACTCCGTACTCTGGGGGCTGCGGACCACGCCGAATCGCACCACCGAATACACACCATTCTTTATGGTGTACGGCGCAGAGGCAGTTTTGCCTTGCGACATAATTCATGACTCACCTCGAGTGCGCATGTACGAAGAAAGAGAAGCCGAGCTCGAACGGCAGGACAGTTTGGACGCATTGGAGGAGGAGCGTGACGTGGCAAAAGCCCGTTCCGCATTCTATCAACAGCAGGCTCGAAGATACCAAAGCAGAGAAGTACGGTCCAAAAATTACAACGTTGGCGAATTAGTTCTACGCCTGCCGGACAAGAAAAAGGACAAACTCAAGCCCAAGTGGGAAGGTCCCTTCATAATTGACCAAGTCCTGACTGGTGGAGCGTACCTCCTGCGAGATGCATCGGATAACCGACTCGAGCCGAACCCATGGAACGCAGCCCGTCTTCGAAGATTCTATGCCTAGCGCCGGACTCTGTGTTCGTCTCCTTCCTTTGTCCATTTTTTATATATCCTGTCTGTCTTACATTTCTCTCCTTCTCCCCTTCCTTTCTCTTATAGCCTTTAAAGGCTCATCAAATGACGTGCTATTCGCACTCATTAAACCTGGGGGCTTCTTTTACCAGAAGCTTATTTATACGGGCTTCATGCCCAACACATGTGTGACACTTCCACATGTACCTTTTATTTCACCATTATATGCATCGATATGACTTAAGTTTTGGCCAAGCTGGGTTGCCTGGCTCCTGTGCTTACCCCTACGTTCCCGATTATTCGGCTAGGCGGTAAAGGGAGCACCTCTGCGATTGTTACTGCCGGATCAGCCGGATGTGTACCTCAGACTGGGTGAAGCCGAAAGCTAGCGTTCTTAAAGGAATATTCGATCGGTGACCTAAAAGATGATCTTTTTACTTATTTATTTATGCGCCCCCAGATGCTTTTTCCTGCGTTTTTTTGGCAGAATGGGCATGCACTTTAGGGCATGCCTCCCAGGGAAAGGAACCCCTAACGGAACTATTCTTCCTGGAAGATGTTTCTTATTAACCATGTAATATAACATAACTAGTCGGGCACTTGTCTGTTCACGCACTAATGACCCCTATGCCTGGTCTCCATGCATTCCCCGGTTCTTATATAACCGCATGGGAATTCAGACACACTCCGGACCATCAGGTCCCGAGGCTGAAGCGAAAAGGTCGGCCATGACAAACGATCTACAATCCGGCTAGAAGGCATTATAAATGTCAATTATAATTACATAGTCATTCTGACTGATTGTATTCCTCTTCAATACCATCTAACAGGCTGTCTAATTTACAGTCCTGCTGGGAATACTTTGCGGCCAATTCTACTTGGCCGTATACTAAGCTTACAGGGATCTCCTTCCCATCGGGCCCCACAGGACCGACCTCGGCCATGTGGTTGGGGTCAGCCTTTGTGTACCGCGTCTTCACCATAGCCCAGGCCTCCCTAGCGCCTTGACGGCAGGCCGATATCTTCCACAATCGGAAGCGCCGCCGTGCTCCCTTTAGCTTCTCCGCAAGCTCTCCAAGACCTTCAGGCACGGAGATGGATGGCCACAGGGCCTGGGCGATGCCTCGCATCGCCTTCCGAACTCGCTCGAGCAATTGCGAGAGCTCGGGAAGAAGGTCACCCGTAGAACCGGGCATCTCCTCTGCAGGACGACCTGTTAGCACACCTACAGACATTACTCTGTTAGTCGACTTCCCCGCCGAACCTTTTCTTTCTCCAAAGGTTCGTTCAAGCACTTACTAAATATGCCGTGCCAAAGCCGCTGATTCTCCTTAATGGAGTCTGACAGCTGGGCACGAACATCTTTCAGCTCGACGCCCAGCTTGGTGTTGGCATCTTGGAGATCATTCTTCTCCCGCCTTACCTTTGTGAGCACCTTCTCACCAGCCTTCAGCTGGCGTAGGAGGTGTTGCCTTTCCGGATTCAATCCGGCGCCATCTGCAATTTCTTTTGTCAGATTCGCACCCATGCCGTGCTTCGCAAAATACTTATCTTTCGAAGTGTATATTACCAGAGGGGGTCTCCTTGGGCTCCCCTGCCGTGGCTAGTGCGGCCTCAAGTTGGGCTTTGCACTCTTCCAGCTCCTGGGACAGTAGGGAATTCTTTTCTGTAAGAACCTGCATAACATATGATCCTTAAATCAGTTATTCTAACTGTTTCAAGTCCCGGGGGCTACTGGTATATATATATAATTACCAAATTTTTTTTACCCGTATGTATTTTACATATTGCTCCGTGGCTCTGGCTAGACCATTTTGAGCGGCACAGAGGTACGCATCTCCCGACTTGAAGGCATCTAATGCCTCTTGGGAGAAACAAGCATCGCGAAAAATTGTCCGGCGACGCCTGTGGTTCATGGCACTCTCCACCTCAGAGTTGATGGTAGACAACCTGTCCACATCCTCCATCGGAGGAGCGTCCGGTGTGCACCTTGTGTTCGCCTCCACCTCCGGACCAGGCTTTGGAGCCTGGCTGGTGGAGGCGCGATTGGCAGCCTCTCCGAATATAGTTCGGCGAGGTCTCTTTGTCCTGAAGAGAGCACGAGTGTTAGTATGCCTTAAAGGTATAACACCTGGGATAAGGAGGTGCGCCACACCTTTGCGCCGACGCCTCGGTCCGGACTGCACCTCTTTTCTGCCCATGGGGCCCTGCGGCCCCTCTTTGGCTTGTCCCCGCAGGTTCGGCCTCCCGCCTCAGAAACCTCCCCTGCAAAGCTCGGTTGTAATCAGGAAACTGAAAACACGAGAGGGCGGACCCCTTTTCGGGGTACTGGGACTTCGATCTCAGTTACCTGGGAGGCCAGGATTAGCCCTGGGTAATCGACCGTAATGGCCACCAAGGCGTTGTCCTTACTCAATTGATGGAACACTCCATCAATCAGCTCCACAGATACGTCCAGATCCTCTTGAGAGGCCGGGTCGAGGGACCGTCCTGGGTCCTCAGGTTGTGGAGGAGGGCTATTTATTTCTTTAACAGCCTGGCGCAGTTCCTGCGTTGAAGTCGCTAGACTGAATATTTAACGATGGGGATATAAAACGGATGGGCAAGATGCGACCACTTACCCAGCTTGGAGGATTGTACATAGAAAATCCACCCTTCGGGTCGACGCGGAGAAAATCCTCCTCTTCTCCCTTGTACAAAGTGGACAAGGTCTTTGTTAGAGCCGCGGCCGAATCCGGCCCCTTACGGCCGTAGCGGGTGGCGTCGTCCTCCCCGTTGAAGTCCCACATGGGGTGGCCTCTATACTGTAGCGGCTGCACCCCTCGCATGATGCATGCGGCCATGACCCCGATCATGGTCAGTCTGGAATGAGCTAACAATCTTATCCGGCCCATCAGGTAAATAATGTCCTTGTCACTTTCCCTCTGAGGGCTCCGTGGACGCCAACTTAGGCGCTTCTTTAGTGGGGCACTGTCGAACTCAGGGAGGCCGATCCGGACAGGATCCGGCAGCGGGACGTCCTCTATGTAAAACCATTCCGAAGGCCAGTCCTCGGACGCTTTCATTGGGGTTCCGGATAGATATCCCGTCCCGGCGATGCGCCACACTTCGGCTCCGCCCACTTGATATATTGACCCCTTCTTAGAACGGGGCACGAGGCAGAATAGCTCTTTCCACAGCCCAAAATGAGCCTCAACACCCAAACAGCTCGCAGAGGGCTACGAAGCCCGCGATATGCAATACGGAGGCATGCGTAAGATTGTGTAGCTGGAGGCCATAGAACTCCAGGAGCCCCCAGATAAACGGATGGATTGGAAATCCGAGCCCTCTTATTAAATAAGGGACAAGGCATACCCGCTCTCCTTTGGAGGGATTAGGGGCACTCTCCGCTTGCTCTCCGCCATTATAGATGGCAAGACCGGCTCGAACCGGGACCATATAGGCCGGGGGGAGAAATCCCTTGGTCTGGAGCGTCACTAGCTCGCTATGCGGGATGTAGCATCTCTCCCAATATCCAGGCTTAGGGCTGGAAGGGCGAAGGGAGGAGTTGCGACGGCTGGCCATGGTGGAATGGACCTTTGTCGGATGCGCTCTGATGAACACTCGCGAAGGGGAGAAGGTGTGGTATGGATCTAAATCCTCGTCCCCTTAAATGGGCGGCTCATTTACGCAGCTAGGGGTGTGGATGTAAAAACACTCAGACTTTCATATTCGTTTGACACGTGGGAGACGGCCATTATTGGGCGTAGAAGCCAAGGAGCACAACATTTACAAGAAATCAGACTTTATTCGACAGGTACACAAAATTCGGAAGAGAACCCGCCTTGCAATGCCGAAGACAATCTGCGCGCCGGACTCATCGTCATTGAAGCCTGGTTCGGGGGCTACTGAGGGAGTCCTGAATTAGGGGGTGTTTGGATAGCCGGACTATACCTTCAGCCGGACTCCTGGACTATGAAGATACAAGATTGAAGACTTCGTCCCGTGTCCGGAAGGGACTTTCCTTGGCGTGGAAGGCAAGCTTGGCGATACGGATATGTAGATCTCCTACCATTGTAACCGACTTTGTGTAACCCTAACCCTATCCGGTGTCTATATAAACCGGAGGGTTTTAGTCCGTAGGCCAACATACAGAACAACAATCATACCATAGGCTAGCTTCTAGGGTTTAGCCTCTCCGATCTCGTGGTAGATCTACTCTTGTACTACCCATATCATCAATATTAATCAAGCAGGACGTAGGGTTTTACCTCCATCAAGAGGGCCCGAACCTGGGTAAAACTTCGTGTCCCTTGCCTCCTGTTACCATCCGGCCTAGACGCACAGTTCGGGACCCCCTACCCGAGATCCGCCGGTTTTGACACCGACAGTCATCCCATCATCTCATGAAATAGAGAGTATTTTAATAAGCTATAAGGTACTAATTGCTTTCCTATGCAGAGAAGTATGAATATGGGGCTTCAAAATTTCAGTAGTACTATCATTATCTCGGATCACATGATGTTGGCTGCTATTATTCTACATACCCTTTTATGGTGCCTGAGGGACACACCTATGGTGGCTCTTTTGAATTGTGAATGTCAAAGCCAACAATATCAATAGGCTTGTACAGATTATTCCTAAAAAGATGCTGATTGTTATGGGTTGTACATTCAAAATGAAATGTATCTATTGAAGGGGGCGAGGTATTTTCCATGTTTACTCATACACATAACCTGTCTTGAACTTCATAGTGGTAATACATTATTTGATGTTATCTCTGCTTATTAATATTCTGAATATTGTATTGGTTCTGGTTATTTCTATTATTAGAAAGTACATATAGCAGTGCCTTTTGGCTATAGCAAGCAGTAAATGAAGTAGCATACCTCTCCTGCCTATATATGATAATATCAAGTTCAAATTGTAATTGCTGCATTCAGTACTTTATTTGTTCAATTCTTTTCAGGTTAGTGAACTGAGATCATACAGTTCTGTCATAAGAATGCATTTTTCCTCGGACAAATTTGTCGCAAATAATCATTAGTTAACATAGGTTGCTCTTCTGACAAATCAGCAAGAAAGAAAACCCAATGTGTTCCCACGGTAGGTGAGAAACGAACAATAACAGGACGGAGGAAAGTAACATATGACAGGAACACAATTTCAGAATTAATATAATAGTCTGAATTAGAAGAAAGATGCTACATCAATCAAACCATAAAAAGCATGCCGCTCAACCCTACTGGTTTGCTGGCGGTGGCCGCTGAACATTGTTTTGGCTTTAGAAATGGAACATTTGTGCACCACTAATTTGATCATGTCCTTTAGCCAATGTTAAATGTTGTGAATTTGTGGTTCTAGACCATCCAAGTTGTCTTTCAAAATAGTATTATATGGGATGTGGAGTATGTGATCATGAGCACACAGGCTCTCGTAATCTGTCCCGTTCGGTATGGCTTCGTGATTCGTTTCACTGAGCGCACGTGATAGTTCCAGGGCCCACCAGAGAACGTGGAATTGGAAAATACAGTCCTGTCCGGTGGGCCAGGATCACGCGGACGTGTAACGCCGTCGGGAGTCCGGGTCAGAGCCGTGGCTTGAGTCATCATCCACGTCCTGATCCGTGCATCAGTTGTGATGCTTTCCGGCAATGTTGGCAGTAGGATGGGGTAAATGCAGCTCTGCGTCGGTGGCCTCAGCTGCCTACTACTGCCCGGCTGCTGTTCTTGTTTTGTTGAGAGCGGTGATCTGGTAGAACCACCATCTCTTTAGGGTTAGCTCCTCTCTGCTTTGACGAACATGGAGTTCTTGATGCAGCCGATCGACGGGCGCGGATCTGGCTGTGGATGTGGTTGTTCGCCCGCATTTTCGCTTCGGATTTCCTAAAGATCTAACTTTTTATGCCGGCGTTGTATGCGTGCAGCAGAACGCTTTTGGAGGAGGTGAACGATAGGTACATAGAAAAGATTGACCCCAAGGCTTCTGGGTGGACGCGAAGGTATGCATTTTGGGCTACCACAAGTTCAGTTGGAAATGAATTCTCCTACCTACTCCCTTCGTCCAGAAAAAACTTGTCCCTCAAATGGATGTATCTAGCACCAAGTTAGTGCTAAATACATCCATTTGATAGACAAGTTTGGGACAAGCTTTTCTAGACGGAGGGAGTATATTATTAGATAGCAACTGAATCTGTAGGTGAAATTAGTACGCACATATATTCAGTTGCAATAACTCTCAAAATGTAAAAGGTCTATGGGATTGTAAACGTTTATGGTAGAATTCAGTTACCATGTTGGTAGCTGTTATCCCCCTATGAGGTACACACCATCTGTTAATTGATGGAATTGATTTAAGCAAACGTGTATGTAGGACCTGTACTAATTAGAATCATTTACCTTAGTTGTCAAATGATTTACAAGCAGAACAATATGTAAAGATTGAGGTTGATGCAAGAAAAGCTAGACTGTATATTAGTAGCTTAGCCTGATTACTGAACCTGTTAGTCTGGGTTCCCCTATTAGGGATTATTCTCGCTTCCATTGTAAATATGATAACTATATAGGAAGGTTTTATTTTGGGGAATCATTATATCTTGTCGAATTTGATGTGTGCGTCATGCTTGTGCTCGATTTCACTATGGATGAACCGATGCTTTGCACATATTTTCATGGGCTAGCAGAGTGCTGATTGGGGCTGCCGAGGTAGGCAGAGCCCCATGCCCTAATGAGATTTCAGCTATGGAGAAATCAATCCAGGGATTTGCCGAAGATCCTGGTGATAACGTCATCGTGCCGAAATTAGGAACAAGCTTTGACACACTCGGACAAGCCTATGATTTTACAATCTGTATTCATGGGAGAAAGGTTTCGACATTGGATATGGAAAGAGCAGGCTAAATGTCAACCGTACAAAATGCATGCAAGAGATATTGTGCGGCTGCGTGGTATTGCCCATTTGTGCCTAATTTTCTGCATTTTGCATTCCGATCGCTGTGTGTTTGTGTTGCAATTAACTTGGTTTGGCTACTTAAATTATTTGTAGGGGAAGCCAATAGGGGAACATACTCGTTCTTGCCAGTGTGAATGCCCTGCTCTCATAAGGTGGCTGCCGGTGCGCGAGGGCTGGCTGCTGGACCGTGCCTAAATGGAAGTTCAGCTAAGCAAGGTACTCCTCGTTCGATCTCATGTATCCACACATTCCAACCTACTACAGAATCAGGTGGCAGGACACAAGATTAGGTAGTGATTCATACGTATGATTAAGTATCAAGCAGTGATTTACGTGAAAACTTAAATCTTTATTCACGCACTTTTTAGCCTGATTTCCTGGGTTCAACCTATCAACGATTAACGAAGGATAACAGCTTGAGCAGTCATATATTCTAGAGAGCAACAGTGAAAAATTTATTAGGTGGACAACCGGACATAACCGGTTCAGCCAGATCAATCATGATTCGCCGTTGAAAATTAGCTACAAGAAAACACATTTACATACTAAATGTTTTAACAGCTACTGACATGCAGATGTAGCACGTCAAATTAGTCGACAATGTGCATTGATCAGAAAAAAAATCATAGAATTCTGCAATGGAGCAAATTCCCCTATAGGTGTTGAGAGGAATCATATGAAGTATTCCATTCAGTAACAGCAACAGAATTATAGTCCTGGCCAACTCTAGCATGTGTGACACTTGGGGCAACAAGTACTTTTTTCTGTATCATTGATCTACTCTGCTTCAGGGTTGTGCCATCTTGGCTATTATTGACAACTAATGCCAAGATAGAACCAAAGCTGTATCACAGTATTAGTAAATGTTTACTCTGCAGCAACTCAGTCGACCAGTGTCAAACTGAACTTTCTTATTTCGAAGTTGGTAGACTGGCCCTGATGTTCATTAGTGGATATATTATATTTTGGGCAAAACACAGGGAGTTCATGATAGGGATCTGATAGTGCCAAATGAGTATGAAATTTTAGAGTTCGGACTTGAGGGGATTTGGGAATCACCTTCAGTTCATCAGCAGCCTAATTGCAGGATCCAATATTTCACTAGCGAGATGCTGAGTTATCATCTCAGCTCGCCAGCTGGCAGGCTGGGCGCGTTTATCCATATGTATCTCTGCTTCCGTGGTACCGTGCTGCAGGTCGGTTGTTTCCCCTGTATTTTTTGCCTTGTTCCATTTGTTTTTTATTCTGGTCTAGGAAAAAAGTATTATAGTTCTCTAGGAGTAAGTTTTAACTGTGATGGTTGGATTCTGTTGTGGTTTTTGCAGGAGGCAGGGGCTGGTGGAACAAAAGATGCAAGAGCATGAGCTATGAGGAAGAGGAAGTACTAAATTATCCACTCAGGCCATGCACAAGAGCATACTTCTCGAGAACTATAATGATCTGTTTGAATTAGTAATAGTATAAACTAACAGAAAAAATGAGTTCATAAACTGAGTACTCAAATTCTATCTGGGGAAGTGCTTCTTGTTTAAATTTCTATTTGGAGCTATCTATACAAAAGAAATATATACTTATGAAATGGTGGTTTAGGTTTTATTGCCACAATCTGGAACAGGAAAAGCTTTCTTGGAGTGATCTCTAAGTGTGCAGCTTCAGAGTGATAATCTGTATAGAATATTATGTCACCAGCGTGATAATTTGTAGAGACTGTTATGTCAGTATAATGGGTTAACTAATCTGTATGTAGTTTAAGTATGTTTTGTGACTCTGTGATTAATAAATTTCTGTGGGTTGCCTATCAGCATGAATCTGAAGACGCATGCTAGGAGGTGGTGTCTGAAGAAATGTTCAGATACAACCCGCCGGCTAAGGTTGCTAGCTGCGCTAGTGGTTAATTTAATGTGAGTAGGCAGTCACACTAGTATGACGCAGCCATCCTTCTGTGCGCCCCTGCGTTCAAAATTTGAATCGGATAGGCAGAATATCAGGCATAGTTGTGTACATAAGAGGGGCGTTAGTACAGAATATGAGTCGAGACGGCTCATATTGTCTGACTCCTCCTGATCCGCGTCAGGCATGCCTGACAGCGTAGCGGGAGCTACACCTGACTAGTGGGCCATGGGCCATAATAAAATATGAAATACATAAATTGGAGCTGGGCCTATACAACTGGCAGTTTACATCACGAGAGAACTGCGTGGTGCAGATAACAAGATCACAGGTGCTCGGGATCACAATGGCACTTTCAGTATTATATGTCTTATCTCTCCCATACTTGCAAGCATTTTGACGTTCAGGGCTTTTGGTTCCCTTTTAGATATGTGAAAGGCAACCCATGCAACAAATTTCACTGGGAAAAACTACAGTCTCCTGACAAAGTTACAGATGCTTTGTTTAACTTGATGATCCATAAACAAGATATAAATCTGCAGCTCACTAGAATTCAACTTTTTTTGCCTGCTGCTTATCGTCCATGGCATTTTTATGGTTGCATTAGAATGTTCAGAACTGGTTTGACCATCTCATGTATGGTCGTATGCCGTATGTGTATGATTGGTGTGCCCATAAATCACATGCATGATAGTATAACACAGATCCATCTGAACTAAGACTGGGTGTACCCAGGGCTGGGGCAACTGGGTTAGGGTATAAATAAATATGTTTATTTTCTTTCCTTGTGCTGATTTTTCCTTATCATCTTGCTATGTTTGTCCAGCTAGGGAATCATGAGGTTTTTCATGTCCAACGGAACACAAGCCTTTTTTAAATACATGTTACTTCAGGCACTGTGTTTCAGATCGACACCGGTTTACTCATGTGTTGGGTTGCCAGTTTTGAGCCACTTAATTTATGGGTTGCATTTGTTGTCACTGTTGTTTAATACCAAATATATTATCCGACTAGCTAGATTTTATTTGTGTTTGTATTACAGGCTGCAAAGAATCTTGTAGTTGCAACGGCGGCGGCTTCAGTTCGTGCTTTGAGGGGCACCTACTGCAAATACAACCTTTTTGGATCAGGTATGTATCATATGGCTGCTTGTCTCCCAGCACACATGAACTATAGCCTTCATCCTATGTAGTAACCTGTTATGTCCCATTTTGGCGCTGTCGTCCTCGCACCATCGCGCGTGATGTCGGAGACAACTACGAGGTCGAGCAGTCTGTGCCTTCATGCTTTTCCCTCGGCGTGTGGAGCCGAGGATACGGACAAGGAGACCAAATACTCTGTGGCATCTTCATCGTCGTCCTCTTGGTGCGCGACGCTAGAGAGATGGACGAGGAGGCCAAGAGCTGGAAGTGCGGCTATATATGTAGCGCTTTGTTTGATGGGGAGACGGACGAGGAGGCCAAGAGCTAGAAGAGCTGGAAGAGCTGGAGGCCAAGAGCTGAAAGTGCATAAAAAAGAAAATCCTATTAGTCTGTATCTAACTAACATGACCATCTGATTTTTGCATGACATGTCCGAGATGGCGGGAGAATCTGTATCTAGACACAGTAACACTGTGGTGTTCATTCCTGAAATGGCAAAGGGAAAGGAGGAGTGCATACCTAGCGTACCTATGAGCTGAAAGTGCATAAGAAAGAAAATCCTATTAGTCTGTATCTAACTAACATGACAATCTAATTTTTACATGACATGTCCGAGATGGCGGGCGGAAGAATCTGTATCTGGACACAGTAACGCTGTGGTGTTCATTCCTGAAATGGCAAAGGGAAAGGAGGAGTGCGTATCTAGCGTACCTATGAGCTGAAAGTGCATAAGAAAAAAAATCCTATTAGTCTGTATCTAACTAACATGACCATCTAATTTTTGCACGACATGTCCGAGATGGCGGGCGGAAGAATCTGTATCTGGACACAGTAACACTGTGGTGTTCATTCCTGAAATGGCAAAGGGAAAGGAGGAGTGCGTACCTAGCGTACCTATGAGCTGAAAGTGCATAAGAAAGAAAATCCTTTAGTCTGTATCTAACTAACATGACCATCTGATTTTTGCACGACATGTCCGAGATGGCGGGCGGAAGAATCTGTATCTGGACACACAGTAATGCTGTGGTGTTCATTCCTGAAATGGCAAAGGGAAAGGAGGAGTGCATACCTATGAGCTGAAAGTGCATAAGAAAGAAAATCCTATTAGTCTGTATCTAACTAACATGACCATCTGATTTTTGCACGACATGTTCGAGATGGCGGGTGGAAGAATCTCTATCTGAACACAGTAACGCTGTGGTGTTCATTCCTGAAATGGCAAAGGGAAAGGAGGAGTGCGTACCTAGCGTACCTATGAGCTGAAAGTGCATAAGAAAGAAAATTCTATTAGTCTGTATCTAACTAACATGATCATCTGATTTTTGCACGACATGTCCGAGATGGCAGGCGGAAGAATCTGTATCTGGACACAGTAATGTTGTGGTGTTCATTCCTGAAATGGCAAAGGGAAAAGAGGAGTGCGTACCTAGCGTACCTATGAACGGCATTCAAATATTGGGATTTTTCTTTCAAGCACACGCAAAAGGCTTACGCACTTTCTGTATTATGGTGAGAGGAGTTTACAAGTGTCACAAGGCACTCAAGTCAGTGTAGTCCACAGAGAAGCAAAATTTAAGTTGCATCTCTCGCTATCCCACCTATCTTAGAATCTTAGCTCTCATCCACACTTTGAAATCATCATTTATGCGACATGTAACCATGCAAGGCATAGCGAACCAACCTGTAGTTAGATGGTTAGAGGGACTGTGGTATTCCCAGCCCACCAGGGTTCAAATCCTGGTGCTAGCATTTATTCCAACCATGCAAGGCATAGTTGCTACCTTGTCAAAAACACAGTTGTTTCGTTCTTGTTGAGATACTCATGATCGTATGTACATTAGGTAGATATGATCTTCTTTTATTGTCGACGCGGATTTTTGGGACATGGTTCCGCGCGAGGATCATATCTGGACCATTAGTTTTGCCTTTGAGATCTGTGGTTAATATAGCATTTAATAAATACAAGATATATACATTATGGATAAACAATAGATACCAAAATGAATACATTATAATGGGCCAGGAGACTTTAGTGCTAACAAATGCGTCCCAAGCAACTCTGTCACATTTCCACCTACCACTCTCGGTCTCATGCATCTCTCTCCCGTAGTCATCACATGTAAACTGTACTGATGTGTTCGTGAGCATGTGGCTGATTCATTATGAGATGTTTAAGGAAACAAAACAGTAACAGAAGCAGCTAACCGTCATACATTATGTGCGAACTATTACATTTGGCAACAGTTAAGATAAACTGGAGGTAGCTGGTATATTCCATGCGACATATTATGTTTAGTACGAGCAACTTAATTAGTGCACTACAACTTAAAATGGATTAGTAGAGTTTTTTTTATTTCTTCTCTAGCCTAGTTAGGATCCTCGGACAGAACAACATCTCCAAGTCGTCAGTACTACTCCCATTCAAAATGGTTTACCCTCACACATGGCAGCTCGAGATTAGGAGTTTTGCTAAAGAAACACAATACAGCTGCATTCAGATCTTCCATATCTGTGTGTTAGAGGAGCCGGTGAACTGCTGTGAGACACTAGAATGGAGATTTCCCCTTTCATGCATGGATAAGGAGAGAGAGAGGGAGAGAGGGATAGGGAGAGCGAGAGGGAGAGAGAGAGAGAGTTTGCTTATCTACTCCCATAGAAACTCTGCTGCCCCATTTCCGCAAGTACCCACCAAAAATAGTGCATCCTTGGCCGATCCATTTCAAGAATAATTATCCCTCTGTAGGTTCGGGGTATTTCTTAATTCGTATTTACGAGCACACATGCTATGACAGAATTTATGAGCATGCGCTGGCGTGTAATCAACGCCACTCTCGTTTCAATGCGTGAGGCTGGCTTGTGGGGCATCTACTGGAGAAGTCAGAGGCAATACGCTAGCTATACCAGTTGGTGTACAGTGACTTGAAATCTATATACAGACTCAACGTATTGGAGTAGCACTAATCACGAGGAAACGAGCGGTGTTGGTACCGACCTCGTGTGGCTGCATGTCCATACGCGATTTATCGTTTTATTGTTTCCTAGTCTACGGATATCGCCCGATCCTTTCCATGTATAGCGAATACAGTTGAGATATTCTTGCCCTTGTACTCTATATATGCTACGGCATACGATCAATGCAAACATTGATAATCCATATGGTATCAGAACCGCGTAACTTTCCTACCCTACCGCTTCCGCCGCCGGCTCGTCGCTGCCGCGGCAGTACCCTCCTGCCGCCGCACCCCATCCCGGCCGCCGCCGTCCACCCCTCCTCCCTCTTTCCGAGCCAACCCTAACCCTCACCTCCCATCGCCACCATGTTGTTCGCCTCCTATGACTCCTCCTCCTCCTCCTCCCCCATGTCCGGCGCCACGGACCACTCTAACCCGTTCGCCGGCCCCGACCCTATTCCCGCCGAAGACATCCACAACGCTGACATCCTCGCTCGTGTGCCCATCCGTCTCTCCCAGGAGGATTCCTCTTACTATGCATGGAAGACATACTTTCATCTTGTTTTCCGTGAGTTCCATCTCCAGGAGCACATCAACAGCACCGTTGACGCCAAGGCCATGGCATTCGACACCGAGTGGTCGGCTGTCGAGGCGACTATCATCCACTTGTTTTTCTTAACCATCTCCAATGGCTTGTTTTACACGGTGGTGCAGGATGATGATGATGTGCATGCCGTCTGGACGAAGCTCAATAGCCTCTTCACCGATAATCGGCTCCAGCGGCTTGTCTTCCTTCAGCAAGAATTCTTTGGGTGCCATCAAAATAATTCCTCCGTGGATGATTTTTGCTTGCGCCTAAAGCGTCTTTGCGACGAGCTCCGCGACATCGCGAGAAAGTCTCCGATGATCTTCTCCTCAACACCCTTGTCGCTAGCCTCAGCGAGGAGTTCACTCATGCGGCTGTCAACCTCACGCTCATCCCCAACCCGACCTTCCCCAAGGTCGTCACTTATTTGCGTTTGGAGGAACGCAGGATGAAGAAGATGAGGGTGCGGGCAGTCCACACCGCCCTCGCCGCCAACACGTCGCGCGATGCCCTTCCTCAAAAACAGCCGGTGGTGTCGTCCCAGCCGCCCCCGCCGGTCCCACCGCCCTTCCTGTTCCCTCAATAGGGAGCGTCGGCGCCTGCTGCTCCAACGGAATGCGGCGGCCACCGCGGCAAGGGCCAGCAGCAAGCGGCCAACCCCGGCGGGCCACCCCGGGTCCTTCAGCAGCAGCAGCCCGTGGCGCCGTGGGCCTACGGGCACAACCCTTGGACCGGCGTAGTCCATGCCTACTCTATGCCGGTCCCCCACCCGAGACCGCTCCTGGCATCGTGGGTCATCGACCGACGCAACACCAAGCCTACCACGCCGTCCCGCAGCCACCTACGACGTTCCCACAGCATGGGGCCTACCCGGCGCTGCCGGCCCCTGCCCCGCAGCAGCCTGGCACCGGTTTCTACAACACGGCGTCCGCCCCGCTGCCTTGGGATCCGGCCCTCCTAGCCGGGCTGTAGTCCGCCCCCGCCCCCCAACACTTACACCGGTGGTACGATTGGTTTATGGACTCCAGGGCAACCGCTCACATGTATTCTAACCTGGGTAACCTCATTTCTTCCTTTCCCACCAACACTTCCACTCGCATCACTCTCGACGATGGTTCTTCCCTTCGCATTACACATATTGGTTCTACTTCTTTTCCATCATCTAGTACACCTATCAATATGTCTAATATCTTAGTTTCCCTGACTTAATAAAAAATCTAGTCTTCGTTCGCCGTCTTACTCGTGAAAATCCAATTAATTTTGAATTTGATGGTTGTGGTTTTTCTGTGAAGGACGCTCGTTCCCGGATGGTTCTTCACCGATGTGACAGCCCCGATGAACTCTACCCGGTCCACCCACGATTCTCCATCGACGCCGCCCCTGTCGCCCTCTCCGCCGGTGTGGACCTCTGGCACGCTCGTTTGGGTCATCCTAATCACGCCACACTTCGTCATATTCTTCGTAGTTTTTCTTTCACTTGTAATAAGGTCGATGACCATACTTGTCATGCTTGCCGTGTTGACACGTGCGTCTTCCCTTTAGCGACTCTACCACTATTGCTTCATATCCTTTTCAGTTGATACATTGTGATGTTTGGACATCACCCATTGCGAGCAACACTGGCTATCTTTATTATCTTGTCATATTAGATGATTTTATGCATTATGTGTGGACTTTTCCCCTTCGGGAGAAATCTGATGTTCTCTCAACACTCACATCTTTTTACTCATTTGTCTCTACGCACTTTGGCCGACAATGGGAAAGAGTTCAATAGTATTGCCGTTCGCAACTTACTCGCCACACATGGTACTGTTTTTCGTCTAACATGTCCTTACACCTCGCAGGAAAACGAGTGGGCGGAGCATGTACTTCGCACTCTCAACGACCGCGTCCATACCCTCCTGTTCCATGCCAATATCCCGCCATGGTTCTGGCCCGATGCTCTCGCCACAACGTCCCTTCTTGTCAACATTCGTCCATGCCACATTTGCTGGAAGTATGCGCCACATCAGTTGCTCTATGGCACTCCTCGATCATATGATGATCTTCACATCTTCGGTTGCCTCTGTTATCCTAGCACCGCCTCCACCGTCCCCCACAAACTTGCTCCGCGGTCCCTCGCATGCATCTTTCTTGGGTACCCCTCCAACACTAAGTGCTATTGGTGCTATGACCCCGTCTCTCATCGGGTGATCACTTCGACGCATGTTGACTTTGACGAAAAAGTGTTTCCATTTCAGCAGGTACCTCCTGCGGACGCACCGACTTCGTCGACCCTGCCTCTCCTTGGCGGGCCTCCCACTGGCGGACCGTCTCCAATGCAGCCGCCACCCCCCCCCCCCTGCGGCGGTCGCCCATGCCCGCCCTCCTCTGCCTTCGGCGACTCTGCGGGCATGCAGAGTGCCTCGGACATCTGGGCGCCGGGTAGCTCCGCGGGCTCGGCCACCTCTACGGCCTCGGGGTCGCGCACCTCCGTCTTGGGCGCCTCAGCCTCGCCCTTGCCAGCGACAGCCCCGGGCCAGCCATCTGCGGCCTCGTGAGGCGCAACTCCGGCCTCGCCACCTGCGGCTCCGACCTCGTCAGCCGCACTTGCGGCCCCGACCTGGTCAGCCGCATCTACTGGAGTAAATATGCCCTAGAGGCAATAATAAAGTTGTTATTTATATTTCCTTATATCATGATAAATGTTTATTATTCATGCTATATTTGTATTAACCGGAAACTTAGTACATGTGTGAATACATAGACAAACAAAGTGTCCCTAGTATGCCTCTACTTGACTAGCTTGTTAATCAAAGATGGTTAAGTTTCCTGACCATAGACATGTGTTGTCATTTGATGAACGAGATCACATCATTAGAGAATGATGTGATGGGCAAGACCCATCCGTTAGCTTAGCATAATGATTGTTTAGTTTTATTTCTATTGCTTTCTTCATGACTTATACATATTCCTCTGAATATGAGATTATGCAATTCCCGAATACCGGAGGAACACCTTGTGTGCTATCAAACGTCACAACGTAACTGGGTGATTATAAAGATGCTCTACAGGTGTCTCCGAAGGTGTTTGTTGAGTTGACATAGATCGAGATTGATTTGTCACTCCGAGTATCAGAGAGGTATCTCTGGGCCCTCTCGATAATGCACATCACTATAAGCCTTGCAAGCAATGTCAGTAATGAGTTAGTTGCGGGATGATGCATTACAGAACGAGTAAAGATATATACTTTCCAGTAACGAGATTGAATTAGGCATAAGGATACCGACGATCGAATCTCGGGCAAGTAAAATACCGACGACAAAGGGAATGACGTATGTTGTTATGCGGTTTGACCGATAAAGATCTTCATAGAATATCAATACGTCTCCAACGTATCTATACTTTTTGATTGCTCCATGCTATTATATTATCAATTATGGATGTTATTGGGCTTATTTTTACACTTTTATATTATTTTTGGGACTAACCTATTAACCGGAGGCCCAGCCCAAATTGCTATTTTTTCCCATATTTCAGTGTTTCGTCGAAAATCAATATCAAACGAAGTCCAAACGGAATGAAACCTTCGGGAACGTGATTTTCTCAACGAACGTGATCCAGGAGACTTGGAGTGGGCGTCAAGAAACAATCAAGGAGGCCACGAGGCAGGGGGCGCGCCTACCCCCTTGGGCGCGCCCTCCACCCTCGTGGGCCCCTCGTTGCTCCACCGACGTACTTCTTCCTCCTATATATATCCACGTACCACCCAAACATCCAGGAGCACCACTAAAACCTAATTCCACTGCCGCAACCTTCTGTATCCAAGAGATCCCATCTTGGGGCCTTTTTCGGAGCTCCGCTGGAGGAGGCATTGATCACGGAGGGCCTCTACATCAACTCCATGGCCTCTCCGGTGATGTGTGAGTAGTTTACTTCAGACCTTCGGGTCCATAGCTAGTAGATAGATGGCTTCTTCTCTCTCTTTGGATCTCAATACAAAGTTCTCCTCGTTTCTCTTGGAGATCTATTCGATGTAATCTTATTTTGCGGTGTGTTTGTCGAGATCCGATGAATTGTGGGTTTATGATCAAGTTTATCTATGAACAATATTTGAATCTTCTCTGAATTCTTTTATGTATGATTGGTTTATCTTTGCAAGTCTCTTCGAATTATCAGTTTGGTTTGGCCTACTAGATTGATATTTCTTGCAATGGGAGAAGTGCTTAGCTTTGGGTTCAATCTTGCGGTGCTCGATCCCAGTGACAGAAAGGGAAATGACACGTATTGTATTGTTGCCATCGAGGATAAAAAGATGGGGTTTACATCATATTGCATGAGTTTATCCCTCTACATTATGTCATCTTGCTTAAGGCGTTACTCTATTCTTATGAACTTAATACTCTAGATGCATGCTGGATAGCGGTCGATGTGTGGAGTAATAGTAGGAGATGCAGAATCATTTCGGTCTACTTGTCGCGGACGTGATGCCTATATACATGATCATGCCTAGATATTCTCATAATTATTCGCTTTTCTATCAATTGCCCGACAGTAATTTGTTCACCCATCGTAATACTTATGCTATATTGAGAGAATCCACTAGTGAAACCTATGGCCCCCGGGTCTATTTTCCATCATATTAATCTCCCGTCAACAACTATTTCTGTGCCGTTTATTTTGGTTTATTTACTTTCAATCTATATCATAAAAATACCAATAATATTTATCTTATCATCATTATCTCTATCAGATCTCACTCTTGCAAGTGGCCATGAAGGGATTGACAACCCCTTTATCGCATTGGTTGCTTGGTTCTTATTTGTTTGTGTAGGCACGAGGTGACTCGCGTGTGGTCTCCTACTGGATTGATACCTTGGTTCTCAAAAACTGAGGGAAATACTTACACTGCTTTACTGCACCACACTTTCCTCTTCAAGGGAAAACCAACGCAGTGCTCAAGAGGTAGCAAGAAGGATTTCTGGTGCCGTTGCCTGGGAGATCTACGCCAAGTCAAAGCATACCAAGTACCCATCACAACTCTTATCCTTCGCATTACATTATTTGCCATTTGCCTCTCGTTTTCCTCCCCCCACTTCACCCTTGCCGTTTTATTCGCCCTCTCTTCTCTGTTTCCCTTCTCTTTCCCAATTTGCCTCTTTTGCCCGTTTCTTGTTTGCTTGTGTGTTGGATTGCTTGCTTATCACGATGGCTCAAGATAATACTAAATTGTGTGACTTTGCCAATACCAACAATAATGATTTTATTAGTACTCCGATTGCGCCTCTTACCGATGCTGAATCTTGTGAAATTAATACTGCTTTGCTGAATCTTGTCATGAAAGATCCGTTTTCTGGCCTTCCCAGTGAAGATGCCGCTACCCATCTAAACAACTTTGTTGATTTGTGTGATATGCAAAAGAAGAAAGATGTGGATAATGATATTGTTAAACTTAAGGTATTTCCGTTTTCGCTTAGAGATCGTGCTAAAGCTTGGTTTTCGTCTTTGCCTAAAAATAGTATTGATTCATGGAATAAGTGCAAAGATGCTTTTATCTCTAAGTATTTTCCTCCCACTAAGATCATCTCTCTTAGAAACGACATTATGAATTTTAAGCAACTTGATCATGAACATGTTGCACAAGCTTGGGAGAGGATGAAATTAATGATATATAATTACCCTACTCATGGTTTGAATCTTTGGATGATTATACAAAAAATTTATACCGGATTGAACTTTGCTTCTAGAAATCTTTTAGATTCGGCCACGGGAGGCACTTTTATGGAAATCACTTTAGGAGAAGCCACCAAACTCCTAGATAATATTATGGTTAATTATTCTGAATGGCACACGGAAAGATCTACTAGTAAAAAAGTGCATGCAGTTGAAGCGATTAATGTTTTGAGTGGAAAGATGGATGAACCTATGAAATTGTTTGCTAATAAGCGTGCTCCTACTGATCCTAATGATATGCCTTTGTCTACTATGATTGATAATAATAATGAATCTATGGATGTGAATTTTGTTGGTAGGATTTTTTTTTGGTAATAACGCATATAGAGGTAATTTTAATTCTAGGCCGTTTCCTAGTAATTCCTCTAATAATTATGGTAATTCCTACAATAATTCTTATGGAAATTATAATAATATGCCCTCTGATTTTGAATCTAATATTAAATAATTTATTAGTTCGCAAAAGAGTTTCAATGCTTTGATTGAAGAAAAATTGCTTAAGATTGATGAGTTGGCTAGGAACGTGGATAGAATTTCTCTTGATGTTGATTCTTTGAAACTTAGATCTATTCCACCTAAGCATGATATGAATGAGTCTCTCAAAACCATGAGAATTTCCATTGATGAGTGCAAAGAAAGAACCGCTAGGATCCGTGCTAAGAAAGATTGCTTTGTGAAAGTGTGTTCTTCTAGTTTTCATGATAATAAGGATGAAGATCTAAAAGTGATTTACGTGTCCCCTATTAAATCTTTGTTTTGCAATATGAATCTTGATAATGGTGGGACTGGAGATGAGTCAACTTTAGTTAGAAGGCGTCCCAATGATTCAGAGTTTTTAGATCTTGATGCAAAAATTGTTAAAAGTGGAATTAAAGAGGTCAAAACTTTAAATAGCAATGAACCCACTATCTTGGATTTCAAGGAATTTAATTATGATAATTTCTCTTTGATAGATTGTATTTCCTTGTTGCAATTCGTGCTAAATTCTCCTCATGTAGTCAAAATAAAGCTTTTACTAAACATATCGTTGATGCTTTGATGCAATCTTATAAAGAAAAACTTGAGTTGGAAGTTTCTATCCCTAGAAAACTTTATGATGAGTGGGGACCTACTATTAAAATAAAAATTAAATATCATGAGTGCTATGCTTTGTGTGATTTGGGTGCTAGTGTTTCCACGATTCCAAAAACTTTGTGTGATTTGCTAGGTTTCCGTGAATTTGATGATTGTTCTCTAAACTTGCACCTTGCGGATTCCACTATTAAGAAACCTATGGGAAAGATTAATGATGTTCTTATTGTTGCAAATAGGAATTATGTGCCCGTAGATTTCATTGTTCTTGATATAGATTGCAATCCTTCATGTCCTATTATTCTTGGTAGACCTTTCCTTAGAACGATTGGTGAAATTATTGATATGAAGGAAGGGAATATTAAATTCCAATTTGCATTAAGAAAAGGCATGGAACACTTTCCTAGAAAGAAAGTTAAATTACCATATGAATCTATTATGAGAGCCACTTATGGATTGCCTACCAAAGATGACAATACCTAGATCTATCTTCTCTTTTATGCCTAGCTAGGGGCGTTAAACGATAGCGCTTGTTGGGAGGCAACCCAATTTTATTTTATTCCTTGCTTTTTTGCTTCTGTTTAGTAATAAATAATTTATCTAGCCTCTGTTTTGGTTGTGTTTTTTTGTGTTTAATTAGTGTTTGTGCCAAGTAGAACCGTTGGGAAGACTTGGGGAAAGTCTTTTTAATCTTGCTGTAAAAAACAGAAACTTTAGCGCTCGCGAGAATTGCTGCCATTTTTTTATTGGAGAGTTCTATTTAGTTAATTCTTTTTGCAGATGATTAATAGATAAATTACTCACGTCCAGAAATTTATTTTAGAATTTTTTGGGTTCAAGAAGTTTGCGTTAGCTACAGATTACTACAGACTGTTCTGTTTTTGACAGATTCTGATTTTCGTGTGTTGTTTGCTTATTTTGATGAATCTATGGCTAGTAAAGGAGTTTATAAACCATAGAGAAGTTGGAATACAGTAGGTTTAACACCAATATAAATAAAGAATGAGTTGATTACAGTACCTTGAAGTGGTGTTTTGTTTTCTTTCGCTAACGGAGCTCACGAGATTTTGTATTTAAGTTTTGTGTTGTGAAGTTTTCAAGTTTTGGGTAAAGATTTGATGGATTATGGAACAAGGAGTGAAAAGAGCCTAAGCTTAGGGATTCCCATGGCACCCCAAGGTAAAATACAAGGACACCAAAAATCCTAAGCTTGGGGATGCCCCGGAAGGCATCCCCTCTTTCGTCTTCGTCTATCGATAACTTTACTTGGAGCTATATTTTTATTCGCCACATGATATGTGTTTTGCTTGGAGCGTCTTGTATGATTTGAGTCTTTACTTTTTAGTTTACCACAATCATCCTTTCTGTACACACCTTTTGAGAGAGACACACATGAATTGGAATTTATTAGAATACTCTATGTGCTTCACTTATATCTTTTGAGCTATATAATTTTTGCTCTAGTGCTTCACTTATATATTTTAGAGCACGACGGTGGTTATATTTTATAGAAATAATTGATCTATCATGCTTCATTTATATTATTTTGAGAGTCCTTTAGAACAACATGGCAATAATAAAAACTTTCATGTAAGTGCATTGAATGCTAAGAGAAGTTTGATACTTGATGATTGTTTTGAGATATGGAGATGGTGATATTAGAGTCATGCTAGTTGAGTAGTTGTGAATTTGGGAAATACTTGTGTTGAAGCTTGTGATTCCCGTAGCATGCACATATGATGAATCATTATATGATGAAGTCGGAGCATGATTTATTTATTGATTGCCTTCCTTATGAGTGGCGGTCGGGGACAAGCGATGGTCTTTTCCTACCAATCTATCCCCCTAGGAGCATGCGCGTAGTACTTTGTTTCGATAACTAATAGATTTTTGCAATAAGTATGTGAGTTCTTTATGACTAATGTTGAGTCCATGGATTATACGCACCCTCACCCTTCCACAATTGCTAGCCTCTCTAGTACCGCGCAACTTTTGCCGGTGCCATAAATCCACCATATACCTTCCTCAAAACAGCCACCACACCTACCTATTATGACATTTCCATAGCCATTCCGAGATATATTGCCATGCAACTTTCCACCGTTTCGTTTGCTATGACACGCTTAATCATTGTCATATTGCTTTGCATGATCATGTAGTTGACATCATATTTGTGGCAAAGCCACCGTTCGTAATTCTTTCATACATGTCACTCTTGATTCATTGCATATCCCGGTACACCGCCGGAGGCATTCACATAGACTCATATTTTGTTCTAAGTATTGAGTTGTAATTCTTGAGTTGTAAGTAAAAAGAAGTGTGATGATCATCATTATTAGAGCATTGTCCCAGTGAGGAAATGATGATGGAGACTATGATTCCCCCACAAGTCGGGATGAGACTCCGGACGAAAAATAAAAAAAGAGAGAAAAAAGAGGCCAAAAAGAAAAAAAAGAAAGAAGGCCCAAATAAAAAAATGAAAATGAGAGAAAAAGAGAGAAGGGACAATGTTACTATCCTTTTCCACACTTGTGCTTCAAAGTAGCACCATGATCTTCATGATAGAGAGTCTCCTATGTTGTCACCTTCATAAACTAGTGGGAATTTTACATTATAGAACTTGGCTTGTATATTCCAATGATGGGCTTCCTCAAATTGCTCTAGGTCTTCGTGAGCAAGCAAGTTGGATTCACACCCACTTAGTTTCTTTTTTTGAGCTTTCATACACTTATAGCTCTAGTGCATCCGTTGCATGGCAATCCCTACTCACTCACATTGATATCTATTGATTGGCATCTCCATAGCCCGTTGATACGCCTAGTTGATGTGAGACTATCTTCTCCTTTTTGTCTTCTCCACAACCACCATTCTATTCCACCATAGTGCTATATCCATGGCTCAGGCACATATATTGCGTGAAGATTGAAAAAGTTTGAGAACATCAAAAGTATGAAACAATTGCTTGGCTTGTCATCGGAGTTGTGCATGATTTAATACTTTGTGTGATGAAGATAGAGCATAACGAGACTATATGATTTTGTAGGGATAACTTTCTTTGGCCATGTTATTTTGAGAAGACATGATTGCTTAGTTAGTATGCTTGAAGTATTATTATTTCTATGTCAATATTAAACTTTTATCTTGAATCTTTCGGATCTGAACATTCATGCCACAATAAAGAAAAATTACATTGAGAAATATATTAGGAAGCATTCCACATCAAAAATTCTGTTTTTATCATTTACCTACTCGAGGACGAGCAGGAATTGAGCTTGGGGATGCTGATACGTCAAGAACGTATCTATAATTTTTGATTGCTCCATGATATTATATTATCTATTTTGGATGTTATTGGGCTTATTTTTACACTTTTATTATTTTTGGGACTAACCTATTAACCGGAGGCCCAGCCCAAATTGCTGTTTTTTTTGCCTATTTCAGTGTTTCGCCGAAAAGGAATATCAAACTGAGTCCAAACGGAATGAAACCTTTGGGAATGTGAATTTTTCAGCGAACGTGATCCAGCAGACTTGGAGTGGGTGTCAAGAAACAATTGAGGAGGCCACGAGGTAGGGGGCACACCTACCCCCCTAGGCGCGCCCTCCACCCTCGTGGGTCCCTCATTGCTTCACCGACGCACTTCTTCCTCCTATGGCTGTACATCAGTTTCGGCGTGCGAAGAAACAGAGTGCTTGGAACACGACGAGCATTTTTGGTTTTCAGTTAATACAGTGTGAGCCAGTGCTATCTTTTGATCTAGCTAACATCACTGAACAAGGGCAGCACACTTTCTTGGTTTCCGCTGAGCCAAGCAATTGTTGTGAGACTGGATCAAAGAGAGTGAAATTCAACACTCTGTCTGTTTTCCCTAATTGCTCTAAACATTTCCAATGGAAAGTTGCATGGCCACTTTGTTCCAAGAGGAAAACATCTACTAGCAGGCCTTGTCTTATGTCATGGTCGTCATTTGCTTCCTCTCCTGAAGAAGTGATTCTGAAGCATACAGGGCTGCTACCGCAGGTTACATATGCGATGCAGTATTTATCTCATGATCTGAATTCTTGGAGAGCATCCTTGAGGCATTTGCCAAGTGCGCGACTGAAACCATGTACTTATGAGAAGTTGGCTTGTTGGATCCCCATGGCGCTGAGAGATATGCCAGTCCTGAGTCAGCCGATAATGCAATTTATGGGTGATCTGAACCTGGGTGTTGTGGTATGGCGTCTACTTATCTGTTCTATGGCTGCACATCTATTTCAGAACATGCAGGAAATGGGCGCTCTAAGCGCAGGATGTTCGAACAAATTTTTTCTTCAGTTCATGCAAATTGGGCCATATGAACTAGGCTGTGCTACTGTTATTTACTTGCTTGAGGACTATTTGAGACAAGTTAATCTTGAGCTACGAGGGGAATGGCCACTGCTAGTAAAAGCTAATTTCCGCGAGCTGTGTTCATTCAGGCAGTTTGATTCAGATTCTACATTATGCTTGTTCCCTTGGAATCCAGGGGGTTATTTGTTCAGAATAACCACAAGGTTTCTTACTTCTAGTAGCGGTTCACAATGGCATGTTATGTGTACCATTGCGGAGTCCAGCCAGCGCTTCTCTCAGATTGCAAAAAGTGATTGCTTGTTTCCAATTTGTCTGAAGGTGATGATGCGGTGCTTGGTTCTACTATCTTCTGCTGACATTGATTATGAGCTGCGGCATCGACCAGATCAAACAAAAGATCGTGGTGTGCTTGCGAAGTTCAGAATATTGCATATTTTTCTAGTTCCTTCAGTCAAGCTGCAACCATGGCCTTCCTGCAGATATACATTCACACATTTTGAGCGGTAGTTCTTTCCCCAGTTACCTTTTCCTAGGACTGACAAAATGCTAGACACAAGGCGACACATGAACATTTCAGTACAGTGGCAGCACCTGGACATTATGCTAGTTCTGGACCAGCACCTCGACATTCCGAATTCGCGGCTTGATGTTTCTAACAATTGTTGCTCTCTGTTGTGGCTCAGTTCAGATTATATGCTCAATTATGCTATGGATGTGATTGGATCTGACCAGGGCATCTACCTGTTGGACATATCTTGGGATCCTGGAGGTATGGCATGGCCGTTGTTACCTGAATTGGCTCAGCTAGTGGTCTTCGAAGGAGGAAAGTGTGTCATCATCTTAACTGCGGCCTACCTCGTCCATGCCACTACATTTCATTTTGGCTACTACATGGACTCCGATGGATTCAAGGTACAACAAGTTTTGTGGGATCAAGGTGGTGTGAGCCTTTCAAGTCTTATACATCCTCCGGGGGGCCTACCTTGGCCACAACTACTGCTGCGACCTCGTCGAAATCCACCCCGGCTTCGGCTACCACCGTTGACTACGACCGCTTCTTCAAGCTCGTTCAAGTCCACCTCAACAATGGTTACTACTGTGACAACTACCATGGCGACTCCAACATGATTGATGATCTTCAAGCACCGTGGGATCCTGGCAAGCTCTTCAGGACAGCGGCTTGGGGGCAAGCCGCATTTCAAGGAGGGGTGGATGTTAGGAGCCCTCCTAACCGGCCAGCCCATCCGTGGACATCATATGGGCTGGGCTGGGCTGTGCACACGTTGAATCATTGCCAGCTATAAGTAAGTGGAGAGGAGGCAACGAGGAGGGTATCCAGTGGATCACGAACGGCGGCGGCGGCTTCCTTTCCTTCTTCTTTCTCTCGCTCTCCATTCCTGTACTCTAGCCAGAGCTTGTAATTCACACTTGTATCTCGAATTCCCCTGTGCATGTAATAGATCGAGAGAGTATCTACCAGTACCCTAACAGACCTAATGGTAATTCCATCTTACATTTGTTTGGATTATTCACTACGGGACAAAATGACCCTAACAAGTCCAGTTGGACATGTAATATTAACCGATGCTTTGTTAAGTCACAAACCTTTCAGCCAAACCTCAAAGTATGCAGTGTAGCTTCTTATCTTGTTATTTCCTGTTTTGAAGAAATATATGCAAACAGATATATATGTATGCAGTATTGTTTCAAAGAAATATACGAAAACAAGTAAATATTTGTTAATGCCAATTTTGTGGTGTGTGGTGGAGTGTTTTTGTCACCCTAATAGCTCGAGCCTGTGATGAAAAGCAGGTTGTTTTGATGCTTCCAGAGTTGACCCACCTTAGTTAGCTTTAGACGTGATCACTAATGCTTATTCACTATAGTTGTAGCTTCAGAAGTAGCATGCTAGCAGTCTATCATATATTGGCTAAGTCGCATTTGTGTTGGGTACATCAAGATGAAGACCACGAGACCCGACGAAAGACATCATGCTGATTCTGATGTGGAAATGGATTATGCCAAGCCCCTGGAGGACTTTGAAAGGTGTTCTCTTTATTTGGTTCCTTAGTCGTTTAGGTGATTATTTATATCAATACCATGTGTTCTGATGCATGCCATTTTCTGTTGTAGGAGAAGCAGTACTCAGAGTACGAGAGTTAAGAGAGAATCTACTGAAACTGAGGTAACAACAGATCAGGTAATTTACTTGTACTAGCACATATGCTCGTGCGTTGCAACGGGTGAATTTGAACTATGTTTAAAAAATTTGAACTATGTTGAACCACTCATGCTTCGCTATGAAGTACGTAAATGCTAGGTGTCATGAATCGGATTGCCCGGGTGACGAACTGGATCGTAGGAGAAGAGTCTCTAATGTCAAAAACGATTGATCAATAGGGTTCTTCGAGACGGGACTCATGGGAAACGATGGCTCTTGGCAAAGGACGACAGTATGATGTTCCTCCACCAGCACGTTGATAACTCACCCGGTGGCAAGCCAAACTCTTCATAGGGAGCGAGTCGGCTTGCTAATTTTACGGGCTGTCGCAGCTGAACGAGACCATATGAAGGTGGAGTTTGGACATGGGCACACAAAGAGGGGTTAATAGGTGCGGTTACACAAACAATTTAGTCCATGCACATAAGATTTATGGACATGGAAGAAATTTACTACATTAAAAACATTGCATTGTCTGAAAATAGCTTCTATGTGCGCCTAAAAAAATGGTAGTTCCATTTTGAGACCTAAGGAAGACACGGCTCCATTGTCTGGCCGCTTGAGTATGCAGCCAGTCCACCCGTGTTCGAACCTCGGCTCTAGCGCGTGGTACTCATGAAGTTTTCTTCTATTAAAAAACGCCAACATGAGGACACCCAATAAAAATTACAGTAAATTTTTAATCCCACAAGTTAGCGCACGTCCCCATTTAATAAGTGGAAACTCTTTTGAATCATATGTTATACTCCTACGATTAAATGCCCAAAATTCCCTAATTTAATGTCATGCACCTCGAGGCCTTATCCGTTATCACTTTTTGTTTGCTGACCGAGTTCGCTTGTTGCCAGGTAACTCGAGACCATATTTGAATTGGTAGAAATTGATGTAAATAGCCGAGGTGAGACTATTAAACTGTGGAAACTTTTAATGAAATTTTTTTTGGGAAAACTTGTGCGTTCTCTATTGTAATCATGTGCAGATGCTTAGCCCAGTTGGTATCCCCAGCTCCAGCTGTACATGAGATTGTAAGTTCGATTCCTTAGAAGGAAAATTTGTTTTTTCCTCATTTTGCTACAGGAGGCCCACTTGCCCACCTCATGGCCCATAAGTGGGCTGGAACCAATGCTACGCTGAAGCAATTTCACGGGCCCAAACGAAAAATGAGCACCCCTGGGAAGCCCAGCCACGTTTAGACTTCTGGCCTAGGTGACCTATGAAATGATTTTTAGTGGACTACGTGGATTTACTTATAAATAGTACCGCCTCGCTTATATATCTTAAATAAATATAAAATCATCTAAGTGGGACGAAATCAAGAATATCACATCGCTTTAATAGTAGGTATAGATATAGATATAGATATAGATTTTAAAGTACATGAAGAATTGATCTGATTTTGCTGTCGTTTGTCTCTGTGTAGATTTTTTCTCAATTTGGGTTGTGTCTATGTGTTTCTCCATCCCCGTACCGCCCCCACCTCACCGGCCGAAGCAGGGGTGACACACCTCGTCCTTGCCTTCCTCTCAGCGTGGAGAGAGATGGTGACGGTGGCGGGTGGATCTGGCTAAGTGGCCAGCGAGGAGGACGACTTTACCCCGCAGCCGATGCCAACCAGCCACTTCCCTCAGGTGTCACCATGGTCTTCCTCACGCGGTTGCCAACCGGTGGCGAGGAAGAGAACATTGACATTCAAATCACTCCCATCGTGAGGCTTGAGGAGGTTGCCATCACCACCGACTAAGAGGTCGAGGACCTCCTCGATATGTAAGTCGTCATTACTTTTGTTGATCTAACCCAATCGGATCCTCCTCGTCAGTATCTTTATGTTTTCATGCATGGGCCATAATAAAACAAAAAACATATTGGCATATCACACTGTCTTATGACCGTATAGCAGAAAAATGCATTGACAAAATTTTAAAAGCTTGGTTTGATAACCAAACAGGCAAATAGTTCATCTTTTGATCATCTAGGGATGGCAATGGGTAGGGTATGGACGGGTACGAACTTTTTGTGCCCAAACCCATACCCAAATATTTTTTCTATACCCACCCATTTCAATATCCATGGGCACAAATTGGTACCCATGCCCATACCCATCGGGTATTTTATACCCAATGAGTATCCGATGGGTACAATATATAACATTGGCATAATAAAGGTAAGACAAGAAAATGGCCTAAAACTAATGTTAGGTACTCGGCCATCGCAATCTGGTTTGCACTTACATCAAAATTTCACAATGACGATTGACACACAAATATCTTAATCTCCATTGAAAAAAAAAATCAAGTTTGTAAACTTGCAATGCTAATTACTGTAGGTTTACCCAGATATTATAGGATTTATTTTTTATTAATATTTTCGGGTATCCATTGGGTTACCCCTGGGTATAATTTCATACCCATACCCTACCCATTTATTTTGTGGGTATGGATACCCATTACCCATAGGTATGAACTGGTAGAAAGTCTTACCCATGCCCACTGTTTTCGGGTAGGGTACCCGCGGGTACCCATACCCATGGGCAAAACTGTCATTGAGGGAGTTCTGGATTAGGGGGTGTTCGGATAGCCGGACTATACCTTCAGCCGGACTCTTGGACTATGAAGATACAAGATTGAAGACTTCGTCCCGTGTCCGGAAGGGACTTTCCTTGGCGTGGAAGGCAAGCTTGGCTTCTACGCCGACGATGACCTCTCGAGCCATCGAAAACAATCTTCATGTCAACTCGGAACTCGCCGAGCAGTTAGATCCAATGGAGCTCTTCTCCATAAACGAGCTCTTGGATCGCATCGCCGCCCTGGGAGTCGCTACGGATTACGACCAGATTGGGCCTAAGCCCGATCCGAGAGAGATTAACTCTCCCCAAGTCACCCATCACATTGTCGTGGTAGAGGGACAGTGCGGCGACCCTTCATCTATCTTAAGGACTAGCTACGTCCGGATTCCCGATCCCTCCAAGCCGGATACCCGCGGAGGGGAGGATATCACTCAAGACCTGAACTTAGAGTCAGGCGACGGGCTGGATTCATTGGACAACATCCAGGAATCCAAATTTTCGAGTTCGGAAATTCCTCGGCCTCTGAGCCTCAGATGGGGTGAGGCTTCGGATCTAATTTCACCCACCCACCCGAACATAAGCGATCTATCCCAAATCAGGCAAGAGCCCGAAGAAACAGTACATCATTACTGGGCCAGATTCCTCCTGGTTAGGAACAAGATAGGGGACTGCCGCGAGGAAGATGCAATCTCAATCTTCTGCAATAATTGCACGTACAAGGGAATCCTCAACGCCATAAGTCGCCGTGATATTACACGCTTCGCTGACTTGGCGTCCATTGTACGAAAATACTGTGCGATGGAAAGCGCCTGGAAAACCAAAATAAAATTTTGGGACGATCTGGCCCTGAATACAAACCCAGTCTGAAATAAAAGGGTGCATCATTGTCAGACACCCGGGTCAAACACCAAAAAGCAAAAACCCTCTATAGGGCATGGAACCGTACTGGAAGGATGGCTTAATGGACCCTGTAAAATTCACAGTACAGAGGACGCCACACCAACTCACAACCTTAGAGCATGTTGGATACTCCGGCAGGTGGCCAAAATTGGCGAAGATCTCCTAATTCCGGACGCCACAGAAAGCCACCCCAGAGACACCAATACGGTATTAACAGTCTTCGAGACTTTCGCATCGAATAACATGCGAAAAAGGACACTCCGCAGCCTTGCCGAAGTCTACCAAGTAGCAACAATAAACCCATGGAGTAACACGGCTATTACCTTTAACGCCAGTGATGAACCTAAATTCCGAACAGCCCGAGCACCAGCCGCATTGGTCCTCAGTCCAATAGTGGACGGCTTTCGTCTTACCAAGGTACTCATGGACGGCGGCAGCGGATTGAACCTCATTTATGAGGAAACCCTTCAAAAAATGGAAATAGACTGGAACCACATTGAGCGAAGCAGCACAACCTTTAGAGGAATAATCCCCAGTCGAGAAGCGCGTTGTATAGGAAAAATCACACTAGATGTGGTGTTCGGCACGCCGGATAATTACAGGTCCAAAGAGGTTACGTTCCATGTGGCTCCGTTCAGCGGCGGTTATCACGCTCTGTTAGGGCGGGAAGCGTTTAAAATCTTCCAAGCAATACCCCATTACGGGTACATGAAGCTCAAGATGCCCGGGCCTAAAGGGATCATCACTCTCGCTAGTGATCCGGACATAGCACTCCGCGCCGAAAACAAGACAGCCGCACTGGCCCTCGAGGCACTATCCGAAGCCCTAGCAGCTGAGGAACCGACTGCGCTGTGTTCCACAGTGAATAGGGATGATGTGGTACTCGACAAAAGATCCAAGTCCACCTCCTTTAAACCGGCGGACGAAATAGTCAAATTCCAGGTCCATCCAATGGACCCCAATAAAACAGCTTCCATCGGGGCACAGTTAAACCCTGATGTAGACGCCGCACTGCGAGAGTTCCTATGAGAGAATTGGGACATTTTCGCTTGGCACCCTTCAGACATGCCAGGAATCCCACGCAGGCTAGCCGAGCACATCCTAAATATCCTAAAAGGATTCAAACCTGTCAAACAAGCTCTTCGGCGTTTTTCCGAACCTAAGAGACAGGCTATGGGAGAGGAGCTAGCAAAGCTATTGGAGGCCGGATTCATTAGAGATATAAAACATCCGGATTGGCTAGCAAACCTGGTGATGGTACCAAAGAAGGACAAATCCTGACGCCTGTGCGTTGATTTTAAAGACCTTAACAAGGCTTGCCCAAAGGATCCCTTTCCCCTCCCCCGCATCGATCAAATTATCAACGCTACCGCAGGACATGATTCGTTGTGTTTCCTCGACGCATATTCCGGCTACCATGAAATCAAGATGGCAGAATCGGACCAAGCCGCAACGACATTTATTACACCATACGTCACATTCTGCTTCAACAGAATGCCCTTCGGACTCAAAAATGCTGGCGTAACATATCAGCGCATGATTCAGACATGTCTGGCAAACCAGATCGGCAAAACAGTGGAGGCATATGTAGATGATGTGGTCGTCAAAACAAGACATGTCGAATCTCTAGTAGACGACTTGAGGCTCACATTTGATAACCTCCGAACATACGACATCAAGCTCAACCCGGAAAAATGCATTTTCGGCGTCCCACCCGGAAAGCTCTTGGGCTTCATTGTATCCGGTAGAGGAATTGAAGCAAATCCAGCCAAGATCCGAGCTCTGTCACAATTGGATATCCCAAAGGACCTCAAACAAATACAAAAGTTAACCGGATGCGTGGCGGCTCTAAGCCGCTTTATCTCCCGCTTGGGAGAAAAGGCCCTACCCCTTTACCGCCTCCTTCGGCGCACCGAACACTTCGAATGGACGGATGCAGCCACGGCCGGACTCGACGAAATAAAAGACATATTGGCAACAAACCCAGTCCTGGCCGCGCCAAACATTGGCGAACCAATGCTATTGTACATTGCAGCAACACATCAGGTTGTAAGCGCAGTGCTCGTCATCGAACGAGAAACGGACGGACACAAATCCCCCCTTCAAAAGCCGTTCTATTATGTGTCCAGTGTCCTCACTCCGTGCAAATCACGGTACCCGCATTATCAAAAGATTGCTTACGCGGTATTCATGGCATCCCGGAAGCTATGACACTACTTTCAAGAGTGTTCAATAACAGTAGCCTCGGAAGTACCACTTAACGATATTATAAACAACCGTGACGCAACGGGCCGGATTGCAAAATGGGCCATTGAGCTCCTCCCATTCGACATAACTTATAAGCCACGACGAGCCATCAAGTCGCAAGCTTTGGCCGACTTCGTCGCAGAATGGACGGAGGCCGAACTCCCTAAAGAGTACGACTCATATTCAAATTGGATCATGCATTTCGACGGCTCCAAGATGTTGGCCGGACTAGGGGCTAGCATCGTTTTGACGTCCCCCACAGGAGACACACTTCAATACGTACTCCAGATTATGTACACAGACTCCAACAATGCAGCCGAATATGAGGCCCTTTTACATGGTCTCCGGATGGCAGTATCCATGGGCATTCAACGCCTAGAGGTGCGCGGGGACTCGAACCTCGCAATATCCCAAATAAATGGAGACTTCGATGCCAAGGATCCAAAATGGCAGCTTACCGCAACGCCGTCCTAAAAATGTCAGCTCGGTTCGAAGGGCTTGAATTTCACCATATAGCCCGGGAAAATAATCAGGCGGCAGAAGTCCTGGCATGCATTGGCGCAAAACGCGATGTAGTCCCCCCCAACATCTTCTTGGAAAGGCTGCTCAAGCCATCCGTAGTATGGGAAGGGGAGCCGAACAATAATAGCCCGGACCCAACCGCACTGCCCGACATCGAACATTCTGACACAATCGAAGGCTCTACCAATGAAATAACACCTTCAGCCCACGTAATAATGGCCGTCATCGCCCCGTGGACAGAACCATTCCTCGCCTACCTTACTAGGCAGGAACTCCCCGAGGACCAAAATGAGGCACGCTGCATAGTGCGGCGATCCAAAGCCTACAAAGTCCACGAGGGAGAGCTTTATAAGAAAAGCACTACCGGAGTCCTTCAAAGGTGCATCTCCGAAGAGGAAGGGCGGAACCTCCTGGCTGAAATTCATGCCGGACTCGGCGGTCATCACGCTGCAGCCCGGTCCCTTGTAAGCAAGGCCTTCCGTACAGGCTTTTATTGGCCGACGGCCCGGGCAGACGCCCAGGACTTAGTCCAACGATGCGTCGGTTGCCAGCTCTTTGCAAACCAAAGCCATATGCCACCCACCGCCCTCCAAGCTATCCCCATCACTTGGCCCTTCACGGTCTGGGGGCTTGATATGGTTGTACCCCTTAAAGGCGGAACCCACAAGCAAAAATACTTACTGGTCATGGTGGATTAGTTCACCAAATGGATAGAAGCCAAGCCTGTTAAGACGGCCGAATCCGGACCGGTGATAGACTTTATATCCGGGGTTGTACACCGTTACGGTGTCCCCACAGCATCATCACTGATAACGGCACGAACTTTACGGCCGACGAGGTAAAACTCTGGTGCAAAAACATGGGCATCAAGCTCGATTATGCTTCCGTCTATCACCCACAAACTAACGGCCAGGTCGAATGGGCAAATGGTCTTATCATGAGCGGCATCAAACCCAGATTAGTGCGGTCCCTCAAGGAATCTAACACGCACTGGGTAGAGGAGCTCGACTCCGTACTCTGGGGGCTGCGGACCACGCCGAATCGCACCACCGAATACACACCATTCTTTATGGTGTACGGCGCAGAGGCAGTTTTGCCTTGCGACATAATTCATGACTCACCTCGAGTGCGCATGTACGAAGAAAGAGAAGCCGAGCTCGATCGGCAGGACAGTTTGGACGCATTGGAGGAGGAGCGTGACGTGGCAAAAGCCCGTTCCGCATTCTATCAACAGCAGGCTCGAAGATACCAAAGCAGAGAAGTACGGGCCAAAAATTACAACGTTGGCGAATTAGTTCTACGCCTGCCGGACAAGAAAAAGGACAAACTCAAGCCCAAGTGGGAAGGTCCCTTCATAATTGACCAAGTCCTGACTGGTGGAGCGTACCTCCTGCGAGATGCATCGGATAACCGACTCGAGCCGAACCCATGGAACGCAGCCCGTCTCCGAAGATTCTATGCCTAGCGCCGGACTCTGTGTTCGTCTCCTTCCTTTGTCCATTTTTTATATATCCTGTCTGTCTTACATTTCTCTCCTTCTCCCCTTCCTTTCTCTTATAGCCTTTAAAGGCTCATCAAATGACGTGCTATTCGCACTCATTAAACCTGGGGGCTTCTTTTACTAGAAGCTTATTTATACGGGCTTCATGCCCAACACATGTGTGACACTTCCACATGTACCTTTTATTTCACCATTATATGCATCGATATGACTTAAGTTTTGGCCAAGCTGGGTTGCCTGGCTCCTGTGCTTACCCCTACGTTCCCGATTATTCGGCTAGGCGTTAAAGGGAGCACCTCTGCGATTGTTACTGCCGGATCAGCCGGATGTGTACCTCAGACTGGGTGAAGCCGAAAGCTAGCGTTCTTAAAGGAATATTTGATCGGTGACCTAAAAGATGATCTTTTTACTTATTTATTTATGCGCCCCCAGATGCTTTTTCCTGCGTTTTTTTGGCAGAATGGGCATGCACTTTAGGGCATGCCTCCCAGGGAAAGGAACCCCTAACGGAACTATTCTTCCTGGAAGATGTTTCTTATTAACCATGTAATATAACATAACTAGTCGGGCACTTGTCTGTTCACGCACTAATGACCCCTACGCCTGGTCTCCATGCATTCCCCGGTTCTTATATAACCGCATGGGAATTCAGACACACTCCGGACCATCAGGTCCCGAGGCTGAAGCGAAAAGGTCGGCCATGACAAACGATCTACAATCCGGCTAGAAGGCATTATAAATGTCAATTATAATTACATAGTCATTCTGACTGATTGTATTCCTCTTCAATACCATCTAACAGGCTGTCTAATTTACAGTCCTGCTGGGAATACTTTGCGGCCAATTCTACTTGGCCGTATACTAAGCTTACAGGGATCTCCTTCCCATCGGGCCCCACAGGACCGACCTCGGCCATGTGGTTGGGGTCAGCCTTTGTGTACCGCGTCTTCACCATAGCCCAGGCCTCCCTAGCGCCTTGACGGTAGGCCGATATCTTCCACAATCGGAAGCGCCGCCGTGCTCCCTTTAGCTTCTCCGCAAGCTCTCCAAGACCTTCAGGCACGGAGATGGATGGCCACAGGGCCTGGGCGATGCCTCGCATCGCCTTCCGAACTCGCTCGAGCAGTTGCGAGAGCTCGGGAAGAAGGTCACCCGTAGAATCGGGCATCTCCTCTGCAGGACGACTTGTTAGCACACCTACAGACATTACTCTGTTAGTCGACTTCCCCGCCGAACCTTTTCTTTCTCCAAAGGTTCGTTCAAGCACTTACTAAATATGCCGCGCCAAAGCCGCTGATTCTCCTCAATGGAGTCTGACAGCTGGGCACGAACATCTTTCAGCTCGACGCCCAGCTTGGTGTTGGCATCTTGGAGATCATTCTTCTCCCGCCTTACCTTTGTGAGCACCTTCTCACCAGCCTTCAGCTGGCGTAGGAGGTGTTGCCTTTCCGGATTCAATCCGGCGCCATCTGCAATTTCATTTGTCAGATTCGCACCCATGCCGTGCTTCGCAAAATACTTATCTTTCGAAGTGTATATTACCAGAGGGGGTCTCCTTGGGCTCCCCTGCCGTGGCTAGTGCGGCCTCAAGTTGGGCTTTGCACTCTTCCAGCTCCTGGGACAGTAGGGAATTCTTTTCTGTAAGAACCTGCATAACATATGATCCTTAAATCAGTTATTCTAACTGTTTCAAGTCCCCGGGGCTACTGGTATATATATATAATTACCAAATTTTTTTTTACCCGTATGTCTTTTACATATTGCTCCGTGGCTCTGGCTAGACCATTTTGAGCGGCACGGAGGTATGCATCTCCCGACTTGAAGGCATCTAATGCCTCTTGGGAGAAACAAGCGTCGCGAAAAATTGTCCGGCGACGCCTGTGGTTCATGGCACTCTCCACCTCAGAGTTGATGGTAGACAACCTGTCCACATCCTCCATCGGAGGAGCGTCCGGTGTGCACCTTGTGTTCGCCTCCACCTCCGGACCAGGCTTTGGAGCCTGGCTGGTGGAGGCGCGATTGGCAGCCTCTCCGAATATAGTCCGGCGAGGTCTCTTTGTCCTGAAGAGAGCACGAGTGTTAGTATGCCTTAAAGGTATAACACCTAGGATAAGGAGGTGCGCCACACCTTTGCGCCGACGCCTCGGTCCGGACTGCACCTCTTTTCTGCCCACGGGGCCCTGCGGCCCCTCGTTGGCTTGTCCCCGCAGGTTCGGCCTCCCGCCTCAGAAACCTCCCCTGCAAAGCTCGGTTGTAATCAGGAAACTGAAAACACGAGAGGGTGGACCCCTATTCGGGGTACTGGGACTTCGATCTCAGTTACCTGGGAGGCCAGGATTAGCCCTGGGTAATCGACTGTAATGGCCACCAAGGCGTTGTCCTTACTCAATTGATGGAACACTCCATCAATCAGCTCCACAGATACGTCCAGATCCTCTTGAGCGGCCGGGTCGAGGGACCGTCCTGGGTCCTCAAGTTGTGGAGGAGGGCTATTTATTTCTTTAACAGCCTGGCGCAGTTCCTGCGTTGAAGTCGCTAGACTGAATATTTAACGATGGGGATATAAAACGGATGGGCAAGATGCGACCACTTACCCAGCTTGGAGGATTGTACATAGAAAATCCACCCTTCGGGTCGACGCGGAGAAAATCCTCCTCTTCTCCCTTGTACAAAGTGGACAAGGTCTTTGTTAGAGCCGCGGCCGAATCCGGCCCCTTACGGCCGTAGCGGGTGGCGTCGTCCTCCCCATTGAAGTCCCACATGGGGTGGCCTCTATACTGTAGCGGCTGCACCCCTCGCATGATGCATGCGACCATGACCCCGATCATGGTCAGTCTGGAATGAGCTAAAAATCTTATCCGGCCCATCAGGTAAATAATGTCCTTGTCACTTTCCCTCTGAGGGCTCCGTGGACGCCAACTTAGGCGCTTCTTTAGTGGGGCACTGTCGAACTCAGGGAGGCCGATCTGGACAGGATCCGGCAGCGGGACGTCCTCTATGTAAAACCATTCCGAAGGCCAGTCCTCGGACGCTTTCATTGGGGTTCCGGATAGATATCCGGTCCCGGCGATGCGCCACACTTCGGCTCCGCCCACTTGATATATTGACCCCTTCTTAGAATGGGGCACGAGGCAGAATAGCTCTTTCCACAGCCCGAAATGAGCCTCAACACCCAAACAGCTCGCAGAGGGCTACGAAGCCCGCGATATGCAATACGGAGGCATGCGTAAGATTGTGTAGCTGGAGGCCATAGAACTCCAGGAGCCCCCAGATAAACGGATGGATTGGAAATCCGAGCCCTCTTATTAAATAAGGGACAAGGCATACCCGCTCTCCTTTGGAGGGATTAGGGGCACTCTCCGCTTGCTCTCCGCCATTATAGATGGCAAGACCGGCTCGAACCGGGACCATATAGGCCGGGGGGAGAAATCCCTTGGTCTGGAGCGTCACTAGCTCGCTATGCGGGATGTAGCATCTCTCCCAATATCCAGGCTTAGGGCTGGAAGGGCGAAGGGAGGAGTTGCGACGGCTGGCCATGGTGGAATGGACCTTTGTCGGATGCGCTCTGATGAACACTCGCGAAGGGGAGAAGGTGTGGTATGGATCTAAATCCTCGTCCCCTTAAATGGGTGGCTCATTTACGCAGCTAGGGGTGTGGATGTAAAAACACTCAGACTTTTCATATTCGTTTGACACGTGGGAGACGGCCATTATTGGGCGTAGAAGCCAAGGAGCACAACATTTACAAGAAATCAGACTTTATTCGACAGGTACACAAAATTCGGAAGAGAACCCGCCTTGCAATCCGAAGACAATATGCGCGCCGGACTCATCGTCATTGAAGCCTGGTTCGGGGGCTACTGAGGGAGTCCTGAATTAGGGGGTGTTTGGATAGCCGGACTATACCTTCAGCCGGACTCCTGGACTATGAAGATACAAGATTGAAGACTTCGTCCCGTGTCTGGAAGGGACTTTCCTTGGCGTGGAAGGCAAGCTTGGCGATACGGATATGTAGATCTCCTACCATTGTAACCGACTTTGTGTAAGCCTAACCCTATCCGGTGTCTATATAAACCGGAGGGTTTTAGTCCGTAGGCCAACATATAGAACAACAATCATACCATAGGCTAGCTTCTAGGGTTTAGCCTCTCCGATCTCGTGGTAGATCTACTCTTGTACTACCCATATCATCAATATTAATCAAGCAGGACGTAGGGTTTTACCTCCATCAAGAGGGCCCGAACCTGGGTAAAACTTCGTGTCCCTTGCCTCCTGTTACCATCCGGCCTAGACGCACAGTTCGGGACCCCCTACCCGAGATCCGCCGGTTTTGACACCGATAGTCATCCCATCATCTCATGAAATAGAGAGTATTTTAATAAGCTATAAGGTACTAATTGCTTTCCTATGCAGAGAAGTATGAATATGGGGCTTCAAAATTTTAGTAGTACTGTCATTATCTCGGATCACATGATGTTGGCTGCTATTATTCTACATACCCTTTTATGGTGCCTGAGGGACACACCTATGGTGGCTCTTTTGAATTGTGAATGTCAAAGCCAACAATATCAATAGGCTTGTACAGATTATTCCTAAAAAGACGCTGATTGTTATGGGTTGTACATTCAAAATGAAATGTATCTATTGAAGGGGGCGAGGTATTTTCCATGTTTACTCATACACATAACCTGTCTTGAACTTCATAGTGGTAATACATTATTTGATGTTATCTCTGATTATTAATATTCTGAATATTGTATTGGTTCTGGTTATTTCTATTATTAGAAAGTACATATAGCAGTGCCTTTTGGCTATAGCAAGAAGTAAATGAAGTAGCATACCTCTCCTGCCTATATATGATAATATCAAGTTCAAATTGTAATTGCTGCATTCAGTACTTTATTTGTTCAATCCTTTTCAGGTTAGTGAACTGAGATCATACAGTTCTGTCATAAGAATGCATTTTTCCTTGGACAAATTTGTCGCAAATAATCATTAGTTAACATAGGTTGCTCTTCTGACAAATCAGCAAGAAAGAAAACCCAATGTGTTCCCACGGCAGGTGAGAGACGAACAATAACAGGACGGAGGAAAGTAACATATGACAGGAACACAATTTCAGAATTAATATAATAGTCTGAATTAGAAGAAAGATGCTAGATCAATCAAACCATAAAAAGCATGCCGCTCAACCCTACTGGTTTGCTGGCGGTGGCCGCTGAACATTGTTTTGGCTTTAGAAATGGAACATTTATGCACCACTAATTTGATCATGTCCTTTAGCCAATGTTAAATGTTGTGAATTTCTGGTTCTAGACCATCCAAGTTGTCTTTCAAAATAGTATTATATGGGACGTGGAGTATGTGATCACGAGCACACAAGCTCTCGTAATCTGTCCTGTTCGGTATGGCTTCGTGATTCGTTTCACTAAGCGCACGTGATAGTTCTAGGGCCCACCAGAGAACGTGGAATTGGAAAATACAGTCCTGTTCGGTGGGCCAGGATCACGCGGACGTGTAACGCCGTCGGGAGTCCAGGTCAGAGCCGTGGCTCGAGTCGTCATCCACGTCCTGATCCGTGGATCAGTTGTGATGCTTTCCGGCAACGTTGGCAGTAGGATGGAGTAAATGCAGCTCTGCGTCGGTGGCCGCAGCTGCCTACTACTGCCCGGCTGCTGTTCTTGTTTTGTTGAGAGCGGTGATCTGGTAGAACCACCATCTCTTTAGGGTTAGCTCCTCTCTGCTTCGACGAACATGGAGTTCTTGATGCAGCCGATCGACGGGCGCGGATCTGGCTGTGGATGTGGTTGTTCGCCCGCATTTTCGCTTCGGATTTCCTAAAGATCTAACTTTTTATGCCGGCGTTGTATGCGTGCAGCAGAACGCTTTTGGAGGAGGTGAACGACAGGGACATAGAAAAGATTGACCCCAAGGCTTCTGGGTGGACGCGAAGGTATGCATTTTGGGCTACCACAAGTTCAGTTGGAAATGAATTCTCCTACCTACTCCCTTCGTCCAGAAAAAACTTGTCCCTCAAATGGATGTATCTAGCACCAAGTTAGTGCTAAATACATCCATTTGATAGACAAGTTTGGGACAAGCTTTTCCGGACGGAGGGAGTATATTATTAGATAGCAACTAAATCTGTAGGTGAAATTAGTACGCACATATATTCAGTTGTAATAACTCTCAAAATGTAAAAGGTCTATGGGATTGTAAACGTTTATGGTAGAATTAGAATCTGTTAATTGATGGAATTGATTTAAGCAAACATGTACGTAGGACCTGTACTAATTAGAATCATTTACCTTAGTTGTCAAATGATTTACAAGCAGAACAATATGTAAAGATTGAGTTGGATGCAAGAAAAGCTAGACTGTATATTAGTAGCTTAGCCTGATTACTGAACCTGTTAGTCTAGGTTCCCCTATTAGGGATTATTCTCGCTTCCATTGTAAATATGATAACTATATAGGAAGGTTTTATTTTGGGGAATCATTATATCTTGTCGAATTTGATGTGTGCGTCATGCTTGTGCTCGATTTCACTATGGATGAACCGATGCTTTGCACATATTTTCATGGGCTAGCAGAGTGCTGATTGGGGCTGCCGAGGTAGGCAGAGCCCCATGCCCTAATGAGATTTCAGCTATGGAGAAATCAATCCAGGGATTTGCTGAAGATCCTGGTGATAACGTCATCGTGCCGAAATTAGGAACAAGCTTTGACACACTTGGACAAGCCTATGATTTTACAATCTGTATTCATGGGAGAAAGGTTTCGACATTGGATATGGAAAGAGCAGGCTAAATGTCAACCGTACAAAATGCATGCAAGAGATATTGTGCGGCTGCGTGGTATTGCCCATTTGTGCCTAATTTTCTGCATTTTGCATTCCGATCGCTGTGTGTTTGTGTTGCAATTAACTTGGTTTGGCTACTTAAATTATTTGTAGGGGAAGCCAATAGGGGAACATACTCGTTCTTGCCAGTGTGAATGCCCTGCTCTCATAAGGTGGCTGCCGGTGCGCGAGGGCTGGCTGCTGGACCGTGCCTAAATGGAAGTTCAGCTAAGCAAGGTACTCCTCGTTCGATCTCATGTATCCACACATTCCAACCTACTACAGAATCGGGTGGCAGGACACAAGATTAGGTAGTGATTCATACGTATGATTAAGTATCAAGTAGTGATTTACGTGAAAACTTAAATCTTTATTCATGCACTTTTTAGCCTGATTTCCTGGGTTCAACCTATCAACGATTAACGAAGGATAACAGCTTGAGCAGTCATATATTCTAGAGAGCAACAGTGAAAAATTTATTAGGTGGACAACCGGACATAACCGGTTCAGCCAGATCAGTCATGATTCGCCGTTGAAAATTAGCTACAAGAAAACACATTTACATACTAAATGTTTTAACAGCTACTGACATGCAGATGTAGCACGTCAAATTAGTCGACAATGTGCATTGATCAGAAAAAAAATCATAGAATTCTGCAATGGAGCAAATTGCCCCTGTAGGTGTTGAGAGGAATCATATGAAGTATTCCATTCAGTAACAGCAACAGAATTATAGTCCTGGCCAACTCTAGCATGTGTGACACTTGGGGCGACAAGTACTTTTTTCTGTATCATTGATCTACTCTGCTTCAGGGTTGTGCAATCTTGGCTATTATTGACAACTAATGCCAAGATAGAACCAAAGCTGTATCACAGTATTAGTAAATGTTTACTCTGCAGCAACTCAGTCGACCAGTGTCAAACTGAACTTTCTTATTTCGAAGTTGGTAGACTGGCCCTGATGTTCATTAGTGGATATATTATATTTTGGGCAAAACACAGAGAGTTCATGATAGGGATCTGAGAGTGCCAAATGAGTATGAAATTTTAGAGTTCGGACTTGAGGGGATTTGGGAATCACCTTCAGTTCATCAGCAGCCTAATTGCAGGATCCAATATTTCACTAGCGAGATGCTGAGTTATCATCTCAGCTCGCCAGCTGGCAGGCTGGGCGCGTTTATCCATATGTATCTCTGCTTCCGTGGTACCGTGCTGCAGGTCGGTTGTTTCCCCTGTATTTTTTGCCTTGTTCCATTTGTTTTTTATTCTAGTCTAGGAAAAAAGTATTATAGTTCTCTAGGAGTAAGTTTTAACTGTGTTGGTTGGATTCTGTTGTGGTTTTTGCAGGAGGCAGGGGCTGGTGGAACAAAAGATGCAAGAGGCATGAGCTATGAGGAAGAGGAAGTATTAAATTATCCACTCAGGCCATGCACAAGAGCATACTTCTCGAGAACTATAATGATCTGTTTGATTTAGTAATAGTATAAACTAACAGAAAAAATCAGTTCATAAACTGAGTACTCAAATTCTATCCGGGGAAGTGCTTCTTGTTTAAATTTCTATTTGGAGCTATCTATACAAAAGAAATATATACTTATGAAATGGTGGTTTAGGTTTTATTGCCACAATCTGGAACAGGAAAAGCTTTCTTGGAGTGATCTCTAAGTGTGCAGCTTCAGAGTGATAATCTGTATAGAATATTATGTCACCAGCGTGATAATTTGTAGAGACTGTTATGTCAGTATAATGGGTTAACTAATCTGTATGTAGTTTAAGTATGTTTTGTGACTGTGATTAATAAATTTCTGTGGGTTGCCTATCAGCATGAATCTGAAGACGCATGCTGGGAGGTGGTGTCTGAAGAAATGTTCAGATACAACCCGCCGGCTAAGGTTGCTAGCTGCGCTAGTGGTTAATTTAATGTGAGTAGGCAGTCACACTAGTATGACGCAGCCATCCTTTTGTGCGCCCCTGCGTTCAAAATTTGAATCGGATAGGCAGAATATCAGGCATAGTTGTGTACATAAGAGGGGCGTTAGTACAGAATATGAGTCGAGACGGCTCATATTGTCTGACTCCTCCTGATCCGCGTCAGGCATGCCTGACGGCGTAGCGGGAGCTACACCTGACTAGTGGGCCATGGGCCATAATAAAATATGAAATACATAAATTGGAGCTGGGCCTATACAACTGGCAGTGCACATCACGAGAGAACTGCGTGGTGCAGATAACAAGATCACAGGTGCTCGGGATCACAATGGCACTTTCAGTATTATATGTCTTATCTCTCCCATACTTGCAAGCATTTTGACGTTCAGGGCTTTTGGTTCCCTTTTAGATATGTGAAAGGCAACCCATGCAACAAATTTCACTGGGAAAAACTACAGTCTCCTGACAAAGTTACAGATGCTTTGTTTAACTTGATGATCCATAAACAAGATATAAATCTGCAGCTCACTAGAATTCAACTTTTTTTGCCTACTGCTTATCGTCCATGGCATTTTTATGGTTGCATTAGAATGTTCAGAACTGGTTTGACCATCTCATGTATGGTCGTATGCCGTATGTGTATGATTGGTGTGCCCATAAATCACATGCATGATAGTATAACACAGATCCATCTGAACTAAGACTGGGTGTACCCAGGGCTGGGGCAACTGGGTTAGGGTATAAATAAATATGTTTATTTTCTTTCCTTGTGCTGATTTTTCCTTATCATCTTGCTATGTTTGTCCAGCTAGGGAATCATGAGGTTTTTCATGTCCAACGGAACACAAGCCTTTTTTAAATACATGTTACTTCAGGCACTGTGTTTCAGATCGACACCGGTTTACTCATGTGTTGGGTTGCCAGTTTTGAGCCACTTAATTTACGGGTTGCATTTGTTATCACTGTTGTTTAATACCAAATATATTATCTGGCTAGCTAGATTTTTATTTGTGTTTGTATTACAGGCTGCAAAGAATCTTGTAGTTGCAACGGCGGCGGCTTCAGTTCGTGCTTTGAGGGGCACCTACTGCAAATACAACCTTTTTGGATCAGGTATGTATCATATGGCTGCTTGTCTCCCAGCACACATGAACTATAGCCTTCATCCTATGTAGTAACCTGTTATGTCCCATTTTGGCGCTGTCGTCCTCGCACCATCGCGCGTGATGTCGGAGACACAGACGAGGTCGAGCAGTCTGTGCCTTCATGCTTTTCCCTCGGCGTGTGGAGCCGAGGATACATACAAGGAGACCAAATACTCTGTGGCATCTTCATCGTCGTCCTCTTGGTGCGCGACGCTGGAGAGATGGACGAGGAGGCCAAGAGCTGGAAGTGCGGCTATATATGTAGCGCTTTGTTTGATGGGGAGACGGACGAGGAGGCCAAGAGCTAGAAGAGCTGGAAGAGCTGGAGGCCAAGAGCTGAAAGTGCATAAAAAAGAAAATCCTATTAGTCTGTATCTAACTAACATGACCATCTGATTTTTGCACGACATGTCCGAGATGGCGGGAGAATCTGTATCTAGACACAGTAACGCTGTGGTGTTCATTCCTGAAATGGCAAAGGGAAAGGAGGAGTGCATACCTAGCGTACCTATGAGCTGAAAGTGCATAAGAAAGAAAATCCTATTAGTCTGTATCTAACAAACATGACCATCTGATTTTTGCACGACATGTCCGAGATGGCGGGTGGGAGAATCTGTATCTGGACACAGTAACGCTGTGGTGTTCATTCCTAAAATGGCAAAGGGAAAGGAGGAGTGCGTACCTAGCGTACCTATGAGCTGAAAGTGCATAAGAAAGAAAATCATATTAGTCTGTATCTAACTAACATGACCATCTGATTTTTGCACGACATGTCCGAGATGGCGGGCGGAAGAATCTGTATCTGGACACAGTAACGCTGTGGTGTTCATTCCTGAAATGGCAAAGGGAAAGGAGGAGTGCGCACCTAGCGTACCTATGAGCTGAAAGTGCATAAGAAAGAAAATCCTATTAGTCTGTATCTAACTAACATGACCATCTAATTTTTGCACGACATGTCCGAGATGGCGGGCGGAAGAATCTGTATCTGGACACACAGTAACGATGTGGTGTTCATTCCTGAAATGGCAAAGGGAAAGGAGAAGTGTGTACCTAGCGTACCTATGAGCTGAAAGTGCATAAGAAAGAAAATCCTATTAGTCTGTATCTAACTAACATGACAATCTAATTTTTACACGACATGTCCGAGATGGCGGGCGGAAGAATCTGTATCTGGACACAGTAACGCTGTGGTGTTCATTCCTGAAATGGCAAAGGGAAAGGAGGAGTGCGTAACTAGCGTACCTATGAGCTGAAAGTGCATAAGAAAAAAATCCTATTAGTCTGTATCTAACTAACATGACCATCTAATTTTTGCACGACATGTCCGAGATGGCGGGCGGAAGAATCTATATCTGAACACAGTAACGCTGTGGTGTTCATTCCTGAAATGGCAAAGGGAAAGGAGGAGTGCGTACCTAGCGTACCTATGAGCTGAAAGTGCATAAGAAAGAAAATTCTATTAGTCTGTATCTAACTAACATGACCATCTGATTTTTGCACGACATGTCCGAGATGGCGGGCGGAAGAATCTGTATCTGGACACACAGTAACGCTGTGGTGTTCATTCCTGAAATGGCAAAGGGAAAGGAGGAGTGCGTACCTAGTGTACCTATGAATGACATTCAAATATTGGGATTTTTCTTTCAAGCACACGCAAAAGGCTTACGCACTTTCTGTATTAAGGTGAGAGGAGTTTACAAGTGTTACAAGGCACTCAAGTCAGTGTAGTCCACAGAGAAGCAAAATTTAAGTTGCATCTCTCGCTATCCCACCTATCTTAGAATCTTAGCTCTCATCCACACTTTGAAATCATCATTTATGCGACATGTAACCATGCAAGGCATAGCGAACCAACCTGTAGTTAGATGGTTAGAGGGACTGTGGTATTCCCAGCCCACCAGGGTTCAAATCCTGGTGCTAGCATTTATTCCAACCATGCAAGGCATAGTTGCTACCTTGTCAAAAACACATTTGTTTCGTTCTTGTTGAGATACTCATGATCGTATGTACATTAGGTAGATATGATCTTCTTTTATTGTCGACGCGGATTTTTGGGACATGGTTCTGCGCGAGGATCATATCTGGACCATTAGTTTTGCCTTTGAGATCTGTGGTTAATATAGCATTTAATAAATACAAGATATATACATTATGGATAAACAATAGATACCAAAATGAATACATTATAATGGGCCAGGAGACTTTAGTGCTAACAAATGTGTCCCAAGCAACTCTGTCACATTTCCACCTACCACTCTCGGTCTCATGCATCTCTCTCCCGTAGTCATCACATGTAAACTGTACTGATGTGTTCGTGAGCATGTGGCTGATTCATTATGAGATGTTTAAGGAAACAAAACAGTAACAGAAGCAGCTAACCGTCATACATTATGTGCGAACTATTACATTTGGCAACAGTTAAGATAAACTGGAGGTAGCTGGTATATTCCATGCGACATATTATGTTTAGTACGAGCAACTTAATTAGTGCACTACAACTTAAAATGGATTAGTAGAGTTTTTTTATTACTTCTCTAGCCTAGTTAGGATCCTTGGACAGAACAACATCTCCAAGTCGTCAGTACTACTCCCATTCAAAATGGTTTACTCTCATACATGGCAGCTCGAGATTAGGAGTTTTGCTAAAGAAACACAATACAGCTGCATTCAGATCTTCCATATCTGTGTGTTAGAGGAGCCGGTGAACTGCTGTGAGACACTAGAATGGAGATTTCCCCTTTCATGCATGGATAAGGAGAGAGAGAGAGGGAGAGAGGGAGAGGGAGAGAGAGAGGGAGAGAGATAGAGAGAGTTTGCTTATCTACTCCCATAGAAACTCTGCTGCCCCATTTCCGCAAGTACCCACCAAAAACAGTGCATCCTTGGCCGATCCATTTCAAGCATAATTATCCCTCTGTAGGTTCGGGGTATTTCTTAATTCGTATTTACGAGCACACATGCTATGACAGAATTTATGAGCATGCGCTGGCGTGTAATCAACGCCACTCTCGTTTCAATGCGTGAGGCTGGCTTGTGGGGCATCTACTGGAGAAGTCAGAGGTAATACGCTAGCTATACCAGTTGGTGTACAGTGACTTGAAATCTATATACAGACTCAACGTATTGGAGTAGCACTAATCACGAGGAAACGAGCGGTGTTGGTACCGACCTCGTGTGGCTGCATGTCCATACGCGATTTATCGTTTTATTGTTTCCTAGTCTACGGATATCGCCCGATCCTTTCCATGTATAGCGAATACAGTTGAGATATTCTTGCCCTTGTACTCTATATATGCTACAGCATACGATCAATGCAAACATTGATAATCCATATGGTATCAGAACCGCGTAACTTTCCTACCCTACCGCTTCCTCCGCCGGCTCGTCGCTACCGCGGCAGTACCCTCCTGCCGCCGCACCCCATCCCGGCCGCCGCCGTCCACCCCTCCTCCCTCTTTCCGAGCCAACCCTAACCCTCACCTCCCATCGCCACCATGTTGTTCGCCTCCTATGACTCCTCCTCCTCCTCCCCCATGTCCGGCGCCACGGACCACTCTAACCCATTCGCCGGCCCCGACCCTATTCCCGCCGAAGACATCCACAACGCTGACATCCTCGCCCGTGTGCCCATCCGTCTCTCCCAGGAGGATTCCTCTTACTATGCATGGAAGACATACTTTCATCTTGTTTTCCGTGAGTTCCATCTAGGAGCACATCGACGGCACCGTTGACGCCAAGGCCATGGCATTCGACACCGAGTGGTCGGCTGTCGAGGCGACTATCATCCACTTGTTTTTCTTAACCATCTCCAATGGCTTGTTTTACACGGTGGTGCAGGATGATGATGATGCGCATGCCGTCTGGACGAAGCTCAATAGCCTCTTCACCGATAATCGGCTCCAGCGGCTTGTCTTCCTTCAGCAAGAATTCTTTGGGTGCCATCAAAATAATTCCTCCATGGATGATTTTTGCTTGCGCCTAAAGCGTCTTTGCGACGAGCTTCGCGACATCGCGAGAAAGTCTCCGATGATCTTCTCCTCAACACCCTTGTCGCTAGCCTCAACGAGGAGTTCACTCATGCGGCTGTCAACCTCACGCTCATCCCCAACCCGACCTTCCCCAAAGTCATCGCTTATTTGCGTTTGGAGGAACGCAGGATGAAGAAGATGAGGGTGCGGGCAGTCCACACCGCCCTCGCCGCCAACACGTCGCGCGAGGCCCTTCCTCAAAAACAGCCGGTGGCGTCGTCCCAGCCGCCCCCGCCGGTCCCACCGCCCTTCCTGTTCCCTCAATAGGGAGCGTCGGCGCCTGCTGCTCCAACGGAATGCGGCGGCCACCGCGGCAAGGGCCAGCAGCAAGCGGCCAACCCCGGCGGGCCACCCCGGGTCCTTCAGCAGCAGCAGCCCGTGGCGCCGTGGGCCTATGGGCACAGCCCTTGGACCGGCGTAGTCCATGCCTACTCTATGCCGGTTCCCCGCCCGAGACCGCTCCTGGCATCGTGGGTCGTCGACTGACGCAACACCAAGCCTACCACGCTGTCGCGCAGCCACCTACGACGTTCCCACAGCATGGGGCCTACCCGGCGCTGCCGGCCCCTGCCCCGCAGCAGCCTGGCACCGGTTTCTACAACACGGTGTCCGCCCCGCTGCCTTGGGATCCGGCCCTCCTAGCCGGGCTGCAGTCCGCCCCCGCCCCCCAACACTTACACCGGTGGTACGATTGGTTTATGGACTCCGGGGCAACCGCTCACATGTATTCTAACCTGGGTAACCTCATTTCTTCCTTTCCCACCAACACTTCCACTCGCATCACTCTCGGCGATGGTTCTTCCCTTCGCATTACACATATTGGTTCTACTTCTTTTCCATCATCTAGTACACCTATCAATATGTCTAATATCTTAGTTTCCCTGACTTAATAAAAAATCTAGTCTTCGTTCGCTGTCTTACTCGTGAAAATCCAATTAATTTTGAATTTGATGGTTGTGGTTTTTGTGCGAAGGACGCTCGTTCCCGGATGGTTCTTCACGGATGTGACAGCCCCGATGAACTCTACTCGGTCCACCCATGATTCTCCATCGACGCCGCCCCTGTCACCCTCTCCGCCGGTGTGGACCTCTGGCACGCTCGTTTGGGTCATCCTAATCACACCACACTTCGTCATATTCTTCGTAGTTTTTCTTTCACTTGTAATAAGGTCGATGACCATACTTGTCATGCTTGCCGTGTTGACACGTGCGTCTTCCCTTTAGCGACTCTACCACTATTGCTTCATATCCTTTTCAGTTGATACATTGTGATGTTTGGACATCGCCCATTGCGAGCAACTCTGGCTATCTTTATTATCTTGTCATATTAGATGATTTTATGCATTATGTGTGGACTTTTCCCCTTCGGGAGAAATCTGATGTTCTCTCAACACTCACATATTTTTACTCATTTGTCTCTACGCACTTTGGCCGACAATGGGAAAGAGTTCGATAGTATTGCCGTTCACAACTTACTCGCCACACATGGTACTGTTTTTCGTCTAACATGTCCTTACACCTCGCAGGAAAACGGGTGGGCGGAGCGTGTACTTCGCACTCTCAACAACCGCGTCCATACCCTCCTGTTCCATGCCAACATCCCGCCATGGTTCTGGCCCGATGCTCTCGCCACAACGTCCCTTCTTGTCAACATTCGGCCATGCCACATTTGCTGGAAGTATGCGCCACATCAGTTGCTCTATGGCACTCCTCCATCATACGATGATCTTCACATCTTCGGTTGCCTCTGTTATCCTAGCACCGCCTCCACCGTGCCCCACAAACTTGCTCCGCAGTCCCTCGCATGCATCTTTCTTGGGTACCCCTCCAACACTAAGTGCTACTGGTGCTATGACCCCGTCTCTCATCGGGTGATCACTTCGACGCATGTTGACTTTGACGAAAAAGTGTTTCCATTTCAGCAGGTACCTCCTGCGGACGCACCGACTTCGTCGACCCTGCCTCTCCTTGGCGGGCCTCCCACTGGCGGACCGTCTCCAATGCAGCCGCCACCCCCCTGCGGCGGTCACCCATGCCCGCCCCCCTCTGCCTTCGGCGACTCTGCTGGCATGCAGAGTGCCTCGGACATCTGGGCGCCGGGTAGCTCCGCGGGCTCGGCCACCTCTACGGCCTCGGGGTCGCGCACCTCCGTCTTGTGCGCCTTAGCCTCGCCCTTGCCAGCGGCAGCCCCGGGCCAGCCATCTGCAGCTTCGTGAGGCGCAACTCCGGCCTCGCCACCTGCGGCTCCGACCTCGTCAGCCGCACTTGCGGCCTCGACCTGGTCAGCCGCATCTACTGGAGGAAATATGCCCTAGAGGCAATAATAAAGTTGTTATTTATATTTCCTTATATCATGATAAATGTTTATTATTCATGCTATAATTGTATTAACCGGAAACTTAGTACATGTGTGAATACATAGACAAACAAAGTGTCCCTAGTATGCCTCTACTTGACTAGCTTGTTAATCAAAGATGGTTAAGTTTCCTGACCATAGACATGTGTTGTCATTTGATGAACGAGATCACATCATTAGAGAATGATGTGATGGGCAAGACCCATTCGTTAGCTTAGCGTAATGATTGTTTAGTTTTATTGCTATTGCTTCCTTCATGACTTATACATATTCCTCTGAATATGAGATTATGCAATTCCCGAATACCGGAGGAACACCTTGTGTGCTATCAAACATCACAACGTAACTGGGTGATTATAAAGATGCTCTACAGGTGTCTCCGAAGGTGTTTGTTGAGTTGACATAGATCGAGATTGATTTGTCACTCCGAGTATCAGAGAGGTATCTCTGGGCCCTCTCGATAATGCACATCACTATAAGCCTTGCAAGCAATGTCAGTAATGAGTTAGTTGCGGGATGATGCATTACAGAACGAGTAAAGATATATACTTTCCAGTAACGAGATTGAATTAGGCATAAGGATACCAACGATCGAATCTCGGGCAAGTAAAATACCGACGACAAAGGGAATAACGTATGTTGTTATGCGGTTTGACCGATAAAGATCTTCATAGAATATCAATACGTCTCCAACGTATCTATACTTTTTGATTGCTCCATGCTATTATATTATCAATTATGGATGTTATTGGGCTTATTTTTACACTTTTATATTATTTTTGGGACTAACCTATTAACCGGAGGCCCAGCCCAAATTGCTATTTTTTCCCATATTTCAGTGTTTCGTCGAAAATCAATATCAAACGAAGTCCAAACGGAATGAAACCTTCGGGAACGTGATTTTCTCAACGAACGTGATCCAGGAGACTTGGAGTGGGCGTCAAGAAACAATCAAGGAGGCCACGAGGCAGGGGGCGCGCCTACCCCCTTGGGCGCGCCCTCCACCCTCGTGGGCCCCTCGTTGCTCCACTGACGTACTTCTTCCTCCTATATATATCCATGTACCACCCAAACATCTAGGAGCACCACTAAAACCTAATTCCACTGCCGCAACCTTCTGTATCCAAGAGATCCCATCTTGGGGCCTTTTCCGGAGCTCCGCTGGAGGAGGCATTGATCACGGAGGGCCTCTACATCAACTCCATGGCCTCTCCGGTGATGTGTGAGTAGTTTACTTCAGACCTTCGGGTCCATAGCTAGTAGATAGATGGCTTCTTCTCTCTCTTTGGATCTCAATACAAAGTTCTCCTCGTTTCTCTTGGAGATCTATTCGATGTAATCTTATTTTGCAGTGTGTTTGTCGAGATTCGATGAATTGTGGGTTTATGATCAAGTTTATCTATGAACAATATTTGAATCTTCTCTGAATTCTTTTATGTATGATTGGTTTATCTTTGCAAGTCTCTTCGAATTATCAGTTTGGTTTGGCCTACTAGATTGATATTTCTTGCAATGGGAGAAGTGCTTAGCTTTGGGTTCAATCTTGCGGTGCTCGATCCCAGTGACAGAAAGGGAAATGACACGTATTGTATTGTTGCCATCGAGGATAAAAAGATGGGGTTTACATCATATTGCATGAGTTTATCCCTCTACATCATGTCATCTTTCTTAAGGCGTTACTCTATTCTTATGAACTTAATACTCTAGATGCATGCTGGATAGCGGTCGATGTGTGGAGTAATAGTAGGAGATGCATAATCATTTCGGTCTACTTGTCGCGGACGTGATGCCTATATACATGATCATGCCTAGATATTCTCATAATTATTCGCTTTTCTATCAATTGCTCGAAAGTAATTTGTTCACCCATCGTAATACTTATGCTATATTGAGAGAATCCACTAGTGAAACCTATGGCCCCCGGGTCTATTTTGCATCATATTAATCTCCCGTCAACAACTATTTCTGTGCCGTTTATTTTGGTTTATTTACTTTCAATCTATATCATAAAAATACCAATAATATTTATCTTATCATCATTATCTCTATCAGATCTAACTCTTGCAAGTGTCCATGAAGGGATTGACAACCCCTTTATCGCGTTGGTTGCTTGGTTCTTATTTGTTTGTGTAGGCATGAGGTGACTCGCGTGTGGTCTCCTACTGGATTGATACCTTGGTTCTCAAAAACTGAGGGAAATACTTACACTGCTTTACTGCACCACACTTTCCTCTTCAAGGGAAAACCAACGCCGTGCTCAAGAGGTAGCAAGAAGGATTTCTGGCGCCGTTGCCGGGGAGATCTACGCCAAGTCAAAGCATACCAAGTACCCATCACAACTCTTATCCTTCGCATTACATTATTTGCCATTTGCCTCTCGTTTTCCTCCCCCCACTTCACCCTTGCCGTTTTATTCGCCCTCTCTTCTCTGTTCCCCTTCTCTTTCCCAATTTGCCTCTTTTGCCCGTTTCTTGTTTGCTTGTGTGTTGGATTGCTTGCTTGTCACGATGGCTCAAGATAATACTAAATTGTGTGACTTTGCCAATACCAACAATAATGATTTTATTAGTACTCCGATTGCGCCTCTTACCGATGCTGAATCTTGTGAAATTAATACTGCTTTGCTGAATCTTGTCATGAAAGATCCGTTTTCTGGCCTTCCCAGTGAAGATGCCGCTACCCATCTAAACAACTTTGTTGATTTGTGTGATATGCAAAAGAAGAAAGATGTGGATAATGATATTGTTAAACTTAAGGTATTTCCGTTTTCGCTTAGAGATCGTGCTAAAGCTTGGTTTTCGTCTTTGCCTAAAAATAGTATTGATTCATGGAATAAGTGCAAAGATGCTTTTATCTCTAAGTATTTTCCTCCCACTAAGATCATCTCTCTTAGAAACGACATTATGAATTTTAAGCAACTTGATCATGAACATGTTGCACAAGCTTGGGAGAGGATGAAATTAATGATATATAATTACCCTACTCATGGTTTGAATCTTTGGATGATTATACAAAAAATTTATGCCGGATTGAACTTTGCTTCTAGAAATCTTTTAGATTCGGCCATGGGAGGCACTTTTATGGAAATCACTTTAGGAGAATCCACCAAACTCCTAGATAATATTATGGTTAATTATTCTGAATGGCACACGGAAAGATCTACTAGTAAAAAAGTGCATGCAATTGAAGAGATTAATGTTTTGAGTGGAAAGATGGATGAACCTATGAAATTTTTTGCTAATAAGCGTGCTCCTACTGATCCTAATGATATGCCTTTGTCTACTTTGATTGAGAATAATAATGAATCTATGGATGTGAATTTTGTTGGTAGGATTTTTTTTTGGTAATAACGCATATAGAGGTAATTTTAATTCTAGGCCGTTTCCTAGTAATTCCTCTAATAATTATGGTAATTCCTACAACAATTCTTATGGAAATTATAATAATATGCCCTCTGATTTTGAATCTAATATTAAATAATTTATTAGTTCGCAAAAGAGTTTCAATGCTTTGATTGAAGAAAAATTGCTTAAGATTGATGAGTTGGCTAGGAACGTGGATAGAATTTCTCTTGATGTTGATTCTTGGAAACTTAGATCTATTCCACCTAAGCATGATATGAATGAGTCTCTCAAAACCATGAGAATTTCCATTGATGAGTGCAAAGAAAGAACCGCTAGGATCCGTGCTAAGAAAGATTGCTTTGTGAAAGTGTGTTCTTCTAGTTTTCATGATAATAAGGATGAAGATCTAAAAGTGATGTACGTGTCCCCTATTAAATCTTTGTTTTGCAATATGAATCTTGATAATGGTGGGACTGGAGATGAGTCAACTTTAGTTAGAAGGCGTCCCAATGATTCAGAGTTTTTAGATCTTGATGCAAAAATTGTTAAAAGTGGAATTGAAGAGGTCAAAACTTTAAATAGCAATGAACCCACTATCTTGGATTTCAAGGAATTTAATTATGATAATTTCTCTTTGATAGATTGTATTTCCTTGTTGCAATTCGTGCTAAATTCTCCTCATGTAGTCAAAATAAAGCTTTTACTAAACATATCGTTGATGCTTTGATGCAATCTTATAAAGAAAAACTTGAGTTGGAAGTTTCTATCCCTAGAAAACTTTATGATGAGTGGGGACCTACTATTAAAATAAAAATTAAATATCATGAGTGCTATGCTTTGTGTGATTTGGGTGCTAGTGTTTCCACGATTCCAAAAACTTTGTGTGATTTGCTAGGTTTCGTGAATTTGATGATTGTTCTCTAAACTTGCACCTTGCGGATTCCACTATTAAGAAACCTATGGGAAAGATTAATGATGTTCTTATTGTTGCAAATAGGAATTATGTGCCCGTAGATTTCATTGTTCTTGATATAGATTGCAATCCTTCATGTCCTATTATTCTTGGTAGACCTTTCCTTAGAACGATTGGTGAAATTATTGATATGAAGGAAGGGAATATTAAATTCCAATTTGCATTAAGAAAAGGCATGGAACACTTTCCTAGAAAGAAAGTTAAATTACCATATGAATCTATTATGAGAGCCACTTATGGATTGCCTACCAAAGATGACAATACCTAGATCTATCTTCTCTTTTATGCCTAGCTAGGGGCGTTAAACGATAGCGCTTGTTGGGAGGCAACCCAATTTTATTTTATTCCTTGATTTTTTGCTTCTGTTTAGTAATAAATAATTTATCTAGCCTCTGTTTTGGTTGTGTTTTTTTGTGTTTAATTAGTGTTTGTGCCAAGTAGAACCGTTGGGAAGACTTGGGGAAAGTCTTTTTAATCTTGCTGTAAAAAACAGAAACTTTAGCGCTCGCGAGAATTGCTGCCATTTTTTTATTGGAGAGTGCTATTTAGTTAATTCTTTTTGCAGATTATTAATAGATAAATTACTCACTTCCAGAAATTTATTTTAGAATTTTTTGGGTTCAAGAAGTTTGCGTTAGCTACAGATTACTACAGACTGTTCTGTTTTTGACAGATTCTGATTTTCGTGTGTTGTTTGCTTATTTTGATGAATCTATGGCTAGTAAAGGAGTTTATAAACCATAGAGAAGTTGGAATACAGTAGGTTTAACACCAATATAAATACAGAATGAGTTGATTACAGTACCTTGAAGTGGTGTTTTGTTTTCTTTCGCTAACGGAGCTCACGAGATTTTCTATTTAAGTTTTGTGTTGTGAAGTTTTCAAGTTTTGGGTAAAGATTTGATGGATTATGGAACAAGGAGTGAAAAGAGCCTAAGCTTAGGGATTCCCATGGAACCCCAAGGTAAAATACAAGGACACCAAAAATCCTAAGCTTGGGGATGCCCCGGAAGGCATCCCCTCTTTCGTCTTCGTCTATCGGTAAGTTTACTTGGAGCTATATTTTTATTCGCCACATGATATGTGTTTTGCTTGGAGCGTCTTGTATGATTTGAGTCTTTGCTTTTTAGTTTACCACAATCATCCTTTCTGTACACACCTTTTGAGAGAGACACACATGAATTGGAATTTATTAGAATACTCTATGTGCTTCACTTATATCTTTTGAGCTATATAATTTTTGCTCTAGTGCTTCACTTATATCTTTTAGAGCACGACGGTGGTTATATTTTATAGAAATAATTGATCTATCATGCTTCATTTATATTATTTTGAGAGTCCTATAGAACAACATGGCAATAATAAAAACTTTCATGTAAGTGCATTGAATGCTAAGAGAAGTTTGATACTTGATGATTGTTTTGAGATATGGAGATGGTGATATTAGAGTCATGCTAGTTGAGTAGTTGTGAATTTGGGAAATAATTGTGTTGAAGCTTGTGATTCCCGTAGCATGCACATATGATGAATCGTTATATGATGAAGTCGGAGCATGATTTATTTATTGATTGCCTTCCTTATGAGTGGCGGTCGGGGACAAGCGATGGTCTTTTCCTACCAATCTATCCCCCTAGGAGCATGCCCGTAGTACTTTGTTTCGATAACTTATAGATTTTTGCAATAAGTATGTGAGTTCTTTATGACTAATGTTGAGTCCATGGATTATACGCACCCTCACCCTTCCACAATTGCTAGCCTCTCTAGTACCGCGCAACTTTTGCCGGTGCCATAAATCCACCATATACCTTCCTCAAAACAGCCACCACACCTACCTATTATGACATTTCCATAGCCATTCCGAGATATATTGCCATGCAACTTTCCACCGTTTCGTTTGCTATGACATGCTTAATCATTGTCATATTGCTTTGCATGATCATGTAGTTGACATCATATTTGTGGCAAAGCCACCGTTCATAATTCTTTCATACATGTCACTCTTGATTCATTGCATATCCCGGTACACCGCCGGAGGCATTCACATAGACTCATATTTTGTTCTAAGTATTGAGTTGTAATTCTTGAGTTGTTAGTAAAAAGAAGTGTGATGATCATCATTATTAGAACATTGTCCCAGTGAGGAAATGATGATGGAGACTATGATTCCCCCACAAGTCGGGATGAGACTCCGGACGAAAAATAAAAAAAGAGAGAGAAAAGAGGCCAAAAAGAAAAAAAGAAAGAAGGCCCAAATAAAAAATGAAAATGAGAGAAAAAGAGAGAAGGGACAATGTTACTATCCTTTTCCACACTTGTGCTTCAAAGTAGCACCATGATCTTCATGATAGAGAGTCTCCTATGTTGTCACCTTCATAAACTAGTGGGAATTTTACATTATAGAACTTGGCTTGTATATTCCAATGATGGGCTTCCTCAAATTGCTCTAGGTCTTCATGAGCAAGCAAGTTGAATTCACACCCACTTAGTTTCTTTTTTTGAGCTTTCATACACTTATAGCTCTAGTGCATCCGTTGCATGGCAATCCCTACTCACTCACATTGATATCTATTGATTGGCATCTCCATAGCCCGTTGATATGCCTAGTTGATGTGAGACTATCTTCTCCTTTTTGTCTTCTCCACAACCACCATTCTATTCCACCATAGTGCTATATCCATGGCTCAGGCACATATATTGCGTGAAGATTGAAAAAGTTTGAGAACATCAAAAGTATGAAACAATTGCTTGGCTTGTCATCGGAGTTGTGCATGATTTAATACTTTGTGTGATGAAGATAGAGCATAACGAGACTATATGATTTTGTAGGGATAACTTTCTTTGGCCATGTTATTTTGAGAAGACATGATTGCTTAGTTAGTATGCTTGAAGTATTATTATTTCTATGTCAATACTAAACTTTTATCTTGAATCTTTCGGATCTGAACATTCATGCCACAATAAAGAAAAATTACATTGATAAATATATTAGGAAGCATTCCACATCAAAAATTCTGTTTTTATCATTTACCTACTCGAGGACGAGCAGGAATTGAGCTTGGGGATGCTGATACGTCTCCAACGTATCTATAATTTTTGATTGCTCCATGATATTATATTATCTATTTTGGATGTTATTGGGCTTATTTTTACACTTTTATATTATTTTTGGGACTAACCTATTAACCGGAGGCCCATCCCAAATTGCTGTTTTTTTGCCTATTTCAGTGTTTCGCCGAAAAGGAATATCAAACTGAGTCCAAACGGAATGAAACCGTCGGGAATGTGAATTTCTCAATGAACGTGATCCAGCAGACTTGGAGTGGGTGTCAAGAAACAATTGAGGAGGCCACGAGGCAGGGGGCACACCTACCCCCCTAGGCGCGCCCTCCACCCTCGTGGGTCCCTCATTGCTTCACGACGTACTTCTTCCTCCTATGGCTGTACATCAGTTTCGGCGTGCGAAGAAACACAGTGCTTGGAACACGACGAGCATTTTTGGTTTTCAGTTAATACAGTGTGAGCCAGTGCTATCTTTTGATCTAGCTAACATCACTGAACAAGGGCAGCACACTTTCTTGGTTTCCGCTGAGCCAAGCAATTGTTGTGAGGCTGGATCAAAGAGAGTGAAATTCAACACTCTGTCTGTTTTCCCTAATTGCTCTAAACATTTCCAATGGAAAGTTGCATGGCCACTTAGTTCCAAGAGGAAAACATCTACTAGCAGGCCTTGTCTTATGTCATGGTCGTCATTTGCTTCCTCTCCTGAAGAAGTGATTCTGAAGCATACAGGGCTGCTACCGCAGGTTACATATGCGATGCAGTATTTATCTCATGATCTGAATTCTTGGAGAGCATCCTTGAGGCATTTGCCAAGTGCGCGACTGAAACCATGTACTTATGAGAAGTTGGCTTGTTGGATCCCCATGGCGCTGAGAGATATGCCAGTCCTGAGTCAGCCGATAATGCAATTTATGGGTGATCTGAACCTGGGTGTTGTGGTATGGCGTCTACTTATCTGTTCTATGGCTGCACATCTATTTCAGAACATGCAGGAAATGGGCGCTCTAAGCGCAAGATGTTCGAACAAATTTTTTCTTCAGTTCATGCAAATTGGGCCATATGAACTAGGTTGTGCTACTGTTATTTACTTGCTTGAGGACTATTTGAGACAAGTTAATCTTGAGCTACGAGGGGAATGGCCACTGCTAGTAAAAGCTAATTTCCGCGAGCTGTGTTCATTCAGGCAGTTTGATTCAGATTCTACATTATGCTTGTTCCCTTGGAATCCAGGGGGTTATTTGTTCAGAATAACCACAGGGTTTCTTACTTCTAGTAGCGGTTCACAATGGCATGTTATGTGTACCATTGCGGAGTCCAGCCAGCGCTTCTCTCAGATTGCAAAAAGTGATTGCTTGTTTCCAATTTGTCTGAAGGTGATGATGCGGTGCTTGGTTCTACTATCTTATGCTGACATTGATTATGAGCTGCGGCATCGACCAGATCAAACAAAAGATCGTGGTGTGCTTGCGAAGTTCAGAATATTGCATATTTTTCTAGTTCCTTTAGTCAAGCTGCAACCATGGCCTTCCTGCAGATATACATTCACACATTTTGAGCGGTAGTTCTTTCCCCAGTTACCTTTTCCTAGGACTGACAAAATGCCAGACACAAGGCGACACATGAACATTTCAGTACAATGGCAGCACCTGGACATTATGCTAGTTCTGGACCAGCACCTCGACATTCCGAATTCGCGGCTTGATGTTTCTAACAATTGTTGCTCTCTGTTGTGGCTCAGTTCAGATTATATGCTCAATTATGCTATGGATGTGATTGGATCTGACCAGGGCATCTACCTGTTGGACATATCTTGGGATCCTGGAGGTATGGCATGGCCGTTGTTAACTGAATTGGCTCAGCTAGTGGTCTTCGAAGGAGGAAAGTGTGTCATCATCTTAACTGCGGCCTACCTCGTCCATGCCACTACATTTCATTTTGGCTACTACATGGACTCCGATGGATTCAAGGTACAACAAGTTTTGTGGGATCAAGGTGGTGTGAGCCTTTCAAGTCTTATACATCCTCCGGGGGGCCTACCTTGGCCACAACTACTGCTGCGACCTCGTCGAAATCCACCCCGGCTTCGGCTACCACCGTTGACTACGACCGCTTCTTCAAGCTCGTTCAAGTCCACCTCAACAATGGTTACTACTGTGACAACTACCATGGCGACTCCAACATGATTGATGATCTTCAAGCGCCGTGGGATCCTGGCGAGCTCTTCAGGACAGCGGCTTGGGGGCAAGCCGCATTTCAAGGAGGGGTGGATGTTAGGAGCCCTCCTAACCGGCCAGCCCATCCGTGGACAGCATATGGGCTGGGCTGGGCTGTGCACACGTTGAATCGTTGCCAGCTATAAGTAAGTGGAGAGGAGGCAACGAGGAGGGTATCCAGTGGATCACGAACGGCGGCGGCGGCTTCCTTTCCTTCTTCTTTCTCTCTCTCTCCATTCCTGTACTCTAGCCAGAGCTTGTAATTCACACTTGTATCTCGAATTCCCCTCTGCATGTAAAAGATCGAGAGAGTATCTACCAGTACCCTAACAGACCTAATGGTAATTCCATCTTACATTTGTTTGGATTATTCACTACGGGACAAAATGACCCTAACAAGTCCAGTTGGACATGTAATATTAACCGATGCTTTGTTAAGTCACAAACCTTTCAGCCAAACCTCAAAGTATGCAGTGTAGCTTCTTATCTTGTTATTTCCTGTTTTGAAGAAATATATGCAAACAGATATATATGTATGCAGTATTGTTTCAAAGAAATATACGAAAACAAGTAAATATTTGTTAATGCCAATTTTGTGGTGTGTGGTGGAGTGTTTTTGTCACCCTAATAGCTCGACCCTGTGATGAAAAGCAGGTTGTTTTGATGCTTCCAGAGTTGACCCACCTTAGTTAGCTTTAGATGTGATCACTAATGCTTATTCACTATAGTTGTAGCTTCATAAGTAGCATGATAGCAGTCTATCATATATTGGCTAAGTCGCATTTGTGTTGGGTACATCAAGATGAAGACCACGAGACCCGACGAAAGACATCATGCTGATTCTGATGTGGAAATGGATTATGCCAAGCCCCTGGAGGACTTTGAAAGGTGTTCTCTTTATTTGGTTCCTTAGTCGTTTAGGTGATTATTTATATCAATACCATGTGTTCTGATGCATGCCATTTTCTGTTGTAGGAGAAGCAGTACTCAGAGTACGAGAGTTAAGAGAGAATCTACTGAAACTGAGGTAACAACAGATCAGGTAATTTACTTGTACTAGCACATATGCTCGTGCGTTGCAACGGGTGAATTTGAACTATGTTTAAAAAAATTTGAACTATGTTGAACCACTCATGCTTCGCTATGAAGTACGTAAATGCTAGGTGTCATGAATCGGATTGCCCGGGTGACGAACTAGATCGTAGGAGAAGAGTCTCTAATGTCAAAAACGATTGATCAATAGGGTTCTTCGAGACGGGACTCATGGGAAACGATGGCTCTTGGCAAAGGACGACAGTATGATGTTCCTCCACCACCACGTTGATAACTCACCCGGTGGCAAGCCAAACTCTTCATAGGGAGCGAGTCGGCTTGCTAATTTTATGGGCTGTCGCAGCTGAACGAGACCATATGAAGGTGGAGTTTGGACATGGGCACACAAAGAGGGGTTAATAGGTGCGGTTACATAAACAATTTAGTCCATGCACATAAGATTTATGGACATGGAAGAAATTTACTACATTAAAAACATTGCATTGTCTGAAAATAGCTTCTACGTGCGCCTAAAAAAATGGTAGTTCCATTTTGAGACCTAAGGAAGACACGGCTCCATTGTCTGGCCGCTTGAGTATGCAGCCAGTCCACCTGTGTTCGAACCTCGGCTCTAGCGCGTGGTACTCATGAAGTTTTCTTCTATTAAAAAATGCCAACATGAGGACACCCAATAAAAATTACAGTAAATTTTTAATCCCAGAAGTTAGCGCACGTCTCCATTTAATAAGTGGAAACTCTTTTGAATCATATGTTATACTCCTGCGATTAAATGCCCAAAATTCCCTAATTTAATGTCATGCACCTCGAGGCCTTATCCGCTATCACTTTTTGTTTGCTGACCGAGTTCGCTTGTTGCCAGGTAACTCGAGACCATATTTGAATTGGTAGAAATTGATGTAAATAGCCGAGGTGAGACTATGAAACTGTGGAAACTTTTAATGAAATTTTTTTTGGGAAAACTTGTGCGTTCTCTATTGTAATCACGTGCAGATGCTTAGCCCAGTTGGTATGCCCAGCTCCAGCTGTACATGAGATTGTAAGTTCGATTCCTTAGAAGGAAAATTTGTTTTTTCCTCATTTTGCTACAGGAGGCCCACTTGCCCACCTCATGGCCCATAAGTGGGCTGGAACCAATGCTACGCTGAAGCAATTTCACGGGCCCAAACGAAAAATGAGCACCCCTGGGAAGCCCAGCCACGTTTAGACTTCTGGCCTAGGTGACCTATGAAACGATTTTTAGTGGACTACGTGGATTTACTTATAAATAGTACCGCCTCGCTTATATATCTTAAATAAATATAAAATCATCTAAGTGGGACGAAATCAAGAATATCACCTTGCTTTAATAGTAGGTATAGATATAGATATAGATATAGATTTTAAAGTACATGAAGAATTGATCTGATTTTGCTGTCGTTTGTCTCTGTGTAGATTTTTTCTCAATTTGGGTTGTGTCTATGTGTTTCTCCATCCCCGTACCGCCCCCACCTCACCGGTCGAAGCAGGGGTGACGCACCTCTTCCTTGCCTTCCTCTCAGCGTGGAGAGAGATGGTGACGGTGGCGGGTGGATCTGGCTAAGTGGCCAGCGAGGAGGACGACTTTACCCCGCAGCCGATGCCAACCAGCCACTTCCCTCGGGTGTCACCATGGTCTTCCTCATGCGGTTGCCAACCGGTGGCGAGGAAGAGAACATTGACATTCAAATCACTCCCATCGTGAGGCTTGAGGAGGTTGCCATCACCACCGACTAAGAGGTCGAGGACCTCCTCGATATGTAAGTCGTCATTACTTCTGTTGATCTAACCCAATCGGATCCTCCTCGTCAGTATCTTTATGTTTTCATGCATGGGCCATAATAAAACAAAGAACATATTGGCATATCACACTGTCTTATGACCGTATAGCAGAAAAATGCGTTGACAAAATTTTAAAAGCTTGGTTTGATAACCAAACAGGCAAATAGTTCATCTTTTGATCATCTAGGGATGGCAATGGGTAGGGTATGGACGGGTACGAAATTTTTGTGCCCAAACCCATACCCAAATATTTTTTCTATACCCACCCATTTCAATATCCATGGGCACAAATTGGTACCCATGCCCATACCCATCGGGTATTTTATACCCAATGAGTATCCGATGGGTACAATATATAACATTGGCATAATAAAGGTAAGACAAGAAAATGGCCTAAAACTAATGTTAGGTAATCGGCCATCGCAATCTGGTTTGCACTTACATCAAAATTTCACAATGACGATTGACACACAAATATCTTAATCTCCATTGAAAAAATCAAGTTTGTAAACTTGCAATGCTAATTACTGTAGGTTTACCCAGATATTATAGGATTTATTTTTTTATTAATATTTTCGGGTATCCATTGGGTCCCCTGGGTATAATTTCATACCCATACCCTATCCATTTATTTTGTGGGTATGGATACCCATTACCCATAGGTATGAACTGGTAGAAAGTCTTACCCATGCCCACTGTTTTCGGGTAGGGTACCCGCGGGTACCCATACCCATGGGCAAAACTGTCATTGAGGGAGTTCTGGATTAGGGGGTGTTCGGATAGCCGGACTATACCTTCAGCCGGACTCTTGGACTATGAAGATACAAGATTGAAGACTTCGTCCCGTGTCCGGAAGGGACTTTCCTTGGCGTGGAAGGCAAGCTTGGCGATACGGATATGTAGATCTCCTACCATTGTAACCGACTTTGTGTAACCCTAACCGTATCCGGTGTCTATATAAACTGGAGGGTTTTAGTCCGTTGGCCAACATACAGAACAACAATCATACCATAGGCTACCTTCTAGGGTTTAGCCTCTCCGATCTCGTGGTAGATCTACTCTTGTACTACCCATATCATCAATATTAATCAAGCAGGACGTAGGGTTTTACCTCCATCAAAAGGGCCCCAACCCGGGTAAAACTTCATGTCCCTTGCCTCCTGTTACCATCCGGCCTAGACGCACAGTTCGGGACCCCCTACCCGAGATCCCCCGGTTTTGACACCGACATTGGTGCTTTCATTGAGAGTTCCTCTGTGTCATCGCCATCAGGAAGGATGCCTCGCCCCGTCTTTAAAGATGGCACCGTTGCTAAGGGAGCTTTGGCTGTCGGCCAAACCCTCCGGCTAGGTGGTTTTCTCATGACCGCCTGTTCGGCTTCTGCGCCGACGATGACCTCTCGAGCCATCGAAAACAATCTTCATGTCAGCTCGGAACTCGCCGAGCAGTTAGATCCAATGGAGCTCTTCTCCATAAACGAGCTCTTGGATCGCATCGCCGCCCTAGGAGTCGCAACGGATTACGACCAGATTGGGCCTAAGCCCGATCTGAGAGAGATTAACTCTCCCCAAGTCACCCATCACGTTGCCGTGGTAGAGGGACAGTGCAGCGACCCTTCATCTATCTTAAGGACTAGCTACGTCCGGATTCCCGATCCCTCCAAGCCGGATACCCGCGGAGGGGAGGATATCACTCAAGACCTGAACTTAGAGTCAGGCGATGGGCTGGATTCATTGGACAACATCCAGGAATCCAAATTTTCGAGTTCGGAAATTCCTCGGCCTCTAAGCCTCAGATGGGGTGAGGCTTCGGATCTAATTTCACCCACCCACCCGAACATAAGCGATCTATCCCAAATCAGGCAAGAGCCCGAAGAAACAGTACATCATTACTGGGCCAGATTCCTCCTGGTTAGGAACATGATAAGGGACTGCCGCGAGGAAGATGCAATCTCAATCTTCTGCAATAATTGCACGTACAAGGGAATCCTCAACGCCATAAGTCACCGTGATATTACACGCTTCGCTGACTTGGCGTCCATTGTACGAAAATACTGTGCGATGGAAAGCGCCTGGAAAACCAAAATAAAATTTTGGGACGATCTGGCCCTGAATACAAACCCAGACCGAAATAAAAGGGTGCATCATTGTCAGACACCCGGGTCAAACACCAAAAAGCAAAAACCCTCTATAGGGCATGGAACCGTATTGGAAGGATGGCTTAATGGACCCTGTAAAATTCACAGTACAGAGAACGCCACACCAACTCACAACCTTAGAGCATGTTGGATACTCCGGCAGGTGGCCAAAATTGGCGAAGATCTCCTAATTCCGGACGCCACAGAAAGCCACCCCAGAGACACCAATACGGTATTAACAGTCTTCGAGACTTTCGCATCGAATAACATGCGAAAAAGGACACTCCGCAGCCTTGCCGAAGTCTACCAAGTAGCAACAATAAACCCATGGAGTAACACGGCTATTACCTTTAACGCAAGTGATGAACCTAAATTCCGAACAGCCCGAGCACCAGCCGCATTGGTCCTCAGTCCAATAGTGGACGGCTTTCGTCTTACCAAGGTACTCATGGACGGCGGCAGCGGATTGAACCTCATTTATGAGGAAACCCTTCAAAAAATGGAAATAGACTGGAACCGCATTGAGCGAAGCAACACAACCTTTAGAGGAATAATCCCCAGTCGAGAAGCGCGTTGTATAGGAAAAATCACACTAGATGTGGTGTTCGGCACGCCGGATAATTACAGGTCCGAAGAGGTTACGTTCCATGTGGCTCCGTTCAGCAGCGGTTATCACGCTCTGTTAGGGCGGGAAGCGTTTAAAATCTTCCAAGCAATACCCCATTACGGGTACATGAAGCTCAAGATACCCGGGCCTAAAGGGATCATCACTCTTGCTAGTGATCCGGACATAGCACTCCGCACCGAAAACAAGACAGCCGCACCAGCCCTCGAGGCACTATCCGAAGCCCTAGCGGCTGAGGAACTGACTGCGCTGCGTTCCACAGTGAATAGGGACGATGTGGTACTCGAAAAAAGATCCAAGTCCACCTTCTTTAAACCGGCAGACGAAATAGTCAAATTCCAGGTCCATCCAATGGACCCCATTAAAACAGCTTCCATCGGGGCACAGTTAAACCCTGATATAGACGCCGCACTGCGAGAGCTCCTATGAGAGAACTGGGACATTTTCGCTTCGCACCCTTCAGACATGCCAGGAATCCCACGCAGGCTGGCCGAGCACATCCTAAATATCCTAAAAGGATTCAAACCTGTCAAACAAGCTCTTTGGCGTTTTTCCGAACCTAAGAGACAGGCTATGGGAGAGGAGCTAGCAAAGCTATTGGAGGCCGGATTCATCAGAGATATAAAACATCCGGATTGGCTAGCAAACCTGGTGATGGTACCAAAGAAGGACAAATCCTAACGCCTGTGCATTGATTTTAAAGACCTTAACAAGGCTTGCCCAAAGGATCCCTTTCCCCTCCCCCGCATCGATCAAATTATCGATGCTACCGCAGGACATGATTCGTTGTGTTTCCTCGACGCATATTCCGGCTACCATCAAATCAAGATGGCAGAATCAGACCAAGCCGCAACGACATTTATTACACCATACGTCCCATTCTGCTTCAACACAATGCCCTTCGGACTCAAAAATGCCGGCGCAACATATCAGCGCATGATTCAGACATGTCTAGCAAACCAGATCGGCAAAACAGTGGAGGCATATGTAGATGATGTGGTCGTCAAAACAAGACATGTCGAATCTCTAGTAGACGACTTGAGGCTCACATTTGATAACCTCCGAACATACGACATCAAGCTCAACCCGGAAAAATGCGTTTTCGGCGTCCCAGCCGGAAAGCTCTTGGGCTTCATTGTATCCGGTAGAGGAATTGAAGCAAATCCAGCCAAGATCCGAGCTCTGTCACAATTGGATATCCCAAAGGACCTCAAACAAATACAAAAGTTAACCGGATGCGTGGCGGCTCTAAGCCGCTTTATCTACCGCTTGGGAGAAAAGGCCCTACCCCTTTACCACCTCCTTCGGCGCACCGAACACTTCGAATGGACGGATGCAGCCACGGCCGGACTCGACGTCATAAAAGCCATATTGGCAACAAACCCAGTCCTGGCCGCGCCAAACATTGGCGAACCAATGCTATTGTACATTGCAGCAACACATCAGGTTGTAAGCGCAGTGCTCGTCATCGAATGAGAAACGGACGGACACAAATTCCCCCTTCAAAAGCCGGTCTATTATGTGTCCACTGTCCTCACTCCGTGCAAATCACGGTACCCACATTATCAAAAGATTGCTTACGCGGTATTCATGGCATCCCGGAAGCTACGACACTACTTTCAAGAGTGTTCAATAACAGTAGCCTCGGAAGTACCACTTAACGATATTATAAACAACCGTGACGCAACGGGCCGGATTGCAAAATGGGCCATTGAGCTCCTCCCGTTCGACATAACTTATAAGCCACGACGAGCCATCAAGTCGCAAGCTTTGGCCGACTTTGTCGCAGAATGGACGGAGGCCGAACTCCCTAAAGAGTACGGCACATATTCAAATTGGATCATGCATTTCGACGGCTCCAAGATGTTGGCCGGACTAGGGGCTGGCGTCGTTTTGACGTCCCCCACAGGAGACACAGTTCAATACGTACTCCAGATTATGTACACAGACTCCAACAATGCAGCCGAATATGAGGCCCTTTTACATGGTCTCCGGATGGCAGTATCCATGGGCATTCAACGCCTAGAGGTGCGCGGGGACTCGAACCTCGCAATATCCCAAATAAATGGAGACTTCGATGCCAAGGATCCAAAATGGCAGCTTACCGCAACGCCGTCCTAAAAATGTTAGCTCGGTTCGAAGGGCTTGAATTTCACCATATAGCCCGGGAAAATAATCAGGCGGCAGATGTCCTGGCATGCATTGGCGCAAAACGCGATGTAGTCCCCCCCCAACATCTTCTTGGAAAGGCTGTTCAAGCCATCCGTATTATGGGAAGGCGAGCCGAACAATAACAGCCCGGACCCAAGCGCACTGCCCGACACCGAACATTCTGACACAATCGAAGGCTCTGCCAATGAAATAACACCTTCAGCCCACGTAATAATGGCCGTCATCGCCCCGTGGAAAGAACCATTCCTCGCCTACCTTACTAGGCAGGAACTCCCCGAGGACCAAAATGAGGCACGCTGCATAGTGCGGCAATCCAAAGCCTACAAAGTCCACGAGGGAGAGCTTTATAAGAAAAGCACTACCGGAGTCCTTCAAAGGTTCATCTCCGAAGAGGAAGGGCGGAACCTCCTGGCTGAAATTCATGCCGGACTCGGCGGTCATCACGCTGCAGCCCGGTCCCTTGTAAGCAAGGCCTTCCGTACAGGCTTTTATTGGCCGACGGCCCGGGCAGACGCCCAGGACTTAGTCCAGCGATGCGTCGGTTGCCAGCTCTTTGCAAACCAAAGCCATATGCCACCCACCGCCCTCCAAGCTATCCCCATCACTTGGCCCTTCACGGTATGGGGGCTTGATATGGTTGGACCCCTTAAAGGCGGAACCCACAAGCAAAAATACTTACTGGTCATGGTGGATTAGTTCACCAAATGGATAGAAGCCAAGCCTGTTAAGACGGCCGAATCCGGACCGGTGATAGACTTTATATCCGGGGTTGTACACCGTTACGGCGTCCCCCACAGTATCATCACTGATAACGGCACGAACTTTACGGCCGACGAGGTAAAACTCTGGTGCAAAAACATGGGCATCAAGCTCGATTATGCTTCCGTCTATCACCCACAAACTAACGGCCAGGTCGAACGGGCAAATGGTCTTATCATGAGCGGCATCAAACCCAGATTAGTGCGGTCCCTCAAGGAATCTAACACGCACTGGGTAGAGGAGCTCGATTCCGTACTCTGGGGGCTGCGGACCACGCCGAATCGCACCACCGAATACACACCATTCTTTATGGTGTACGACGCAGAGGCAGTTTTGCCTTGCGACATAATTCATGACTCACCTCGAGTGCGCATGTACGAAGAAAGAGAAGCCGAGCTCGATCGGCAGGACAGTTTGGACGCATTGGAGGAGGAGCGTGACGTGGCACCGCATTCTATCAACAGCAGGCTCGAAGATACCAAAGCAGAGAAGTACGAGCCAAAAATTACAACGTTGGCGAATTAGTTCTACGCCTGCCGGACAAGAAAAAGGACAAACTCAAGCCCAAGTGGGAAGGTCCCTTCATAATTGACCAAGTCCTGACTGGTGGAGCATACCTCCTACGAGATGCATCGGATAACCGACTCGAGCCGAACCCATGGAACGCAGACCATCTCTGAAGATTCTATGCCTAGCGCCAGACTCTGTGTTCATCTCCTTCCTTTGTCCATTTTTTATATATCCTGTCTGTCTTACATTTCTCTCCTTCTCCCCTTCCTTTCTCTTATAGCCTTTAAAGGCTCATCAAATGACGTGCTATTCGCACTCATTAAACCTGGGGGCTTCTTTTACCAGAAGCTTATTTATACGGGCTTCATGCCCAACACATGTGTGACACTTCCGCATGTACCTTTTATTTCACCATTATATGCATCGATATGACTTAAGTTTTGGCCAAGCTGGGTTGCCTGGCTCCTGTGCTTACCCCTACGTTCCCGATTATTCGGCTAGGCGGTAAAGGGAGCACCTCTGCGATTGTTACTGCCGGATCAGCCGGATGTGTACCTCAGACTGGGTGAAGCCGAAAGCTAGCGTTCTTAAAGGAATATTCGATCAGTGACCTAAAAGATGATCTTTTTACTTATTTATTTATGCGCCCCCAGATGCTTTTTCCTGCGTTTTTTTGGCAGAATGGGCATGCACTTTAGGGCATGCCTCCCAGGGAAAGGAACCCCTAACGGAACTATTCTTCCTGGAAGATGTTTCTTACTAACCATGTAATATAACATAACTAGTCGGGCACTTGTCTGTTCACGCACTAATGACCCCTACGCCTGGTCTCCATGCATTCCCCGGTTCTTATATAACCGCATGGGAATTCGGACACACTCTGGACCGTCAGGTCCCGAGGCTGAAGCGAAAAGGTCGGCCATGACAAACGATCTACAATCCGGCTAGAAGGCATTATAAATGTCAATTATAATTACATAGTCATTCTGACTGATTGTATTCCTCTTCAATACCATCTAACAGGCTGTCTAATTTACAGTCCTGCTGGGAATACTTTGCGACCAATTCTACTTGGCCGTATACTAAGCTTACAGGGATCTCCTTCCCATCGGGCCCCACAGGACCGACCTCGGCCATGTGGTTGGGGTCAGCCTTTGTGTACCGCGTCTTCACCATGGCCCAGGCCTCCCTAGCGCCTTGACGGCAGGCCGATATCTTCCACAATCGGAAGTGCCGCCGTGCTCCCTTTAGCTTCTCCGCAAGCTCTCCAAGACCTTCGGGCACGGAGCTGGATGGCCACAGGGCCTGGGCGATGCCTCGCATCGCCTTCCAAACTCGCTCGAGCAGTTGCGAGAGCTCGGGAAGAAGGTCACCCGTAGAACCGGGCATCTCCTCTGCAGGACGACCTGTTAGCACACCTACAGACATTACTCTGTTAGTCGACTTCCTCGCCGAACCTTTTCTTTCTCCAAAGGTTCGTTCAAGCAGTTACTAAATATGCCGCGCCAAAGCCGCTGATTCTCCTTAATGGAGTCTGACAGCTGGGCACGAACATCTTTCAGCTCGACGCCCAGCTTGGTGTTGGCATCTTGGAGATCGTTCTTCTCCAGCCTTACCTTTGTGAGCACCTTCTCACCAGCCTTCAGCTGGCGTAGGATGTGTTGCCTTTCCGGATTCAATCCGGCGCCATCTGCAATTTCATTTGTCAGATTCGCACCCATGCCGTGCTTCGCAAAATACTTATCTTTCGAAGTGTATATTACCAGAGGGGGTCTCCTTGGGCTCCCCTGCCGTGGCTAGTGCGGCCTCAAGTTGGGCTTTGCACTCTTCCAGCTCCTGGGACAGTAGGGAATTCTTTTCTGTAAGAACCTGCATAACATATGATCCTTAAATCAGTTATTCTAACTGTTTCATGTCCCGGGGGCTACTGGTATATATATATAATTACCAAATTTTTTTTACCCGTATGTCTTTTACATATTGCTCCGTGGCTCTGGCTAGACCATTTTGAGCGGCACGGAGGTACGCATCTCCCGACTTGAAGGCATGTAATGCCTCTTGGGAGAAACAAGCGTCGTGAAAAATTGTCCAGCGACGCCTGTGGTTCATGGCACTCTCCACCTCAGAGTTGATGGTAGACAACCTGTCCACATCCTCCGTCGGAGGAGCATCCAGTGTGCACCTTGTGTTCGCCTCCACCTCCGGACCAGGCTTTGGAGCCTGGCTGGTGGAGGCGCGATTGGCAGCCTCTCCGAATATAGTCCGGCGAAGTCTCTTTGTCCTGAAGAGAGCACGAGTGTTAGTATGCCTTAAAGGTATAACACCTGGGATAAGGAGGTGCGCCAAACCTTTGCGCCGATGCCTCGGTCCGGACTGCACCTCTTTTCTGCCCACGGGGCCCTGCGGCCCCTCGTTGGCTTGTCGCCGCAGGTTCGGCCTCCCGCCTCAGAAACCTCCCCTGCAAAGCTCGGTTGTAATCAGGAAACTGAAAACACGAGAGGGCGGACCCCTATTCGGGGTACTGGGACTTCGATCTCAGTTACCTGGGAGGCCAGGATTAGCCCTGGGTAATCGACCGTAATGGCCACCAAGGCGTTGTCCTTACTCAATTGATGGAACACTCCATCAATCAGCTCCACAGATACGTCCAGATCCTCTTGAGAGGCCGGGTCGAGGGACCGTCCTGGGTCCTCGGGTTGTGGAGGAGGGCTATTTATTTCTTTAACAACCTGGCGCAGTTCCTGCGTTTAAGTCGCTAGACTGAATATTTAACGATGGGGTTATAAAACGGATGGGCAAGATGCGACCACTTACCCAGCTTGGAGGATTGTACATAGAAAATCCACCCTTCGGGTCGACGCGGAGAAAATCCTCCTCTTCTCCCTTGTACAAAGTGGACAAGGTCTTTGTTAGAGCCGCGGCTGAATCCGGCCCCTTACGGCCGTAGCGGGTGGCGTCGTCCTCCCCGTTGAAGTCCCACATGGGGTGGCCTCTATACTGTAGCGGCTGCACCCCTCGCATGATGCATGCGGCCATGACCCCGATCTTGGTCAGTCTGGAATGAGCTAACAATCTTATCCGGCCCATCAGGTAAATAATGTCCTTGTCACTTTCCCTCTGAGGGCTCCGTGGACGCCAACTTAGGCGCTTCTTTAGTGGGGCACTGTCGAACTCAGGGAGGCCGATCCGGACAGGATCCGGCAGCGGGACGTCCTCTATGTAAAACCATTCCGAAGGCTAGTCCTCGGACGCCTTCTTTGGGGTTCCGGATAGATATCCGGTACCGGCGATGTGCCACACTTCGGCTCCGCCCACTTGATATATTGACCCCTTCTTAGAACGGGGCACGAGGCAGAATAGCTCTTTCCACAGCCCGAAATGAGCCTCAACACCCAAACAGCTCGCAGAGGGCTACGAAGCCCGCGATATGCAATACGGAGGCAGGCGTAAGATTGTGTAGCTGGAGGCCATAGAACTCCAGGAGCCCCCGGATAAACGGATGGATTGGAAATCCGAGCCCTCTTATTAAATAAGGGACAAGGCATACCCGCTCTCCTTTGGAGGGATTAGGGGCACTCTCCGCTTGCTCTCCGCCATTATAGATGGCAAGACCGGCTCGAACCGGGATCATATAGGCCGGGGGGAGAAATCCCTTGGTCTAGAGCGTCACTAGCTCGCTATGCGGGATGTAGCATCTCTCCCAATATCCAGGCTTAGGGCTAGAAGGGTGAAGGGAGGAGTTGCGACGGCTGGCCATGGTGGAATGGACCTTTGTCGGATGCGCTCTGATGAACACTCGCGAAGGGGAGAAGGTGTGGTATGGATCTAAATCCTCGTCCCCTTAAATGGGCGGCTCATTTACGCAGCTAGGGGTGTGGATGTAAAAACACTCAGACTTTTCATATTCGTTTGACACGTGGGAGACGGCCATTATTGGGCGTAGAAGCCAAGGAGCACAACGATTACAAGAAATTAGACTTTATTCGATAGGTACACAGAATTCGGAAGAGAACCCGCCTTGCAATGCCGAAGAAAATCTGCGCGCCGGACTCATCGTCATTGAAGCCTGGTTCGGGGGCTACTGAGGGAGTCCTGAATTAGGGGGTGTTCGGATAGCCGGACTATACCTTTAGCCGGACTCCTGGACTATGAAGATACAAGATTGAAGACTTCGTCCCGTGTCCAGAAGGGACTTTCCTTGGCGTGGAAGGCAAGCTTGGCGATACGGATATGTAGATCTCCTACCATTGTAACCGACTTTGTGTAACCCTAACCCTATCCGGTGTCTATATAAACCGGAGGGTTTTAGTCCGTAGGCCAACATACAGAACAACAATCATACCATAGGCTAGCTTCTAGGGTTTAGCCTCTCCGATCTCGTGGTAGATCTACTCTTGTACTACCCATATCATCAATATTAATCAAGCAGGACGTAGGGTTTTACCTCCATCAAGAGGGCCCGAACCTGGGTAAAACTTCGTGTCCCTTGCCTCCTGTTACCATCCGGCCTAGACGCACAGTTCGGGACCCCCTACCCGAGATCCGCCGGTTTTGACACCGACAGTCATCCCATCATCTCATGAAATAGAGAGTATTTTAATAAGCTATAAGGTACTAATTGCTTTCCTATGCAGAGAAGTATGAATATGGGGCTTCAAAATTTCAGTAGTACTGTCATTATCTCGGATCACATGATGTTGGCTGCTATTATTCTACATACCCTTTTATGGTGCCTGAGGGACACACCTATGGTGGCTCTTTTGAATTATGAATGTCAAAGCCAACAATATCAATAGGCTTGTACAGATTATTCCTAAAAAGACGCTGATTGTTATGGGTTGTACATTCAAAATGAAATGTATCTATTGAAGGGGGCGAGGTATTTTCCATGTTTACTCATACACATAACCTGTCTTGAACTTCATAGTGGTAATACATTATTTGATGTTATCTCTGCTTATTAATATTCTGAATATTGTATTGGTTCTGGTTATTTCTATTATTAGAAAGTACATATAGCAGTGCCTTTTGGCTATAGCAAGCAGTAAATGAAGTAGCATACCTCTCCTTCCTATATATGATAATATCAAGTTCAAATTGTAATTGCTGCATTCAGTACTTTATTTGTTCAATCCTTTTCAGGTTAGTGAACTGAGATCATACAGTTCTGTCATAAGAATGCATTTTTCCTCGGACAAATTTGTCGCAAATAATCATTAGTTAACATAGGTTGCTCTTCTGACAAATCAGCAAGAAAGAAAACCCAATGTGTTCCCACGGCAGGTGAGAGACGAACAATAACAGGACGGAGGAAAGTAACATATGACAGGAACACAATTTCAGAATTAATATAATAGTCTGAATTAGAAGAAAGATGCTACATCAATCGAACCATAAAAAGCATGCCGCTCAACCCTACTGGTTTGCTGGCGGTGGCCGCTGAACATTGTTTTGGCTTTAGAAATGGAACATTTGTGCACCACTAATTTGATCATGTCCTTTAGCCAATGTTAAATGTTGTGAATTTCTGGTTCTAGACCATCCAAGTTGTCTTTCAAAATAGTATTATATGGGACGTGGAGTATGTGATCACGAGCACACAGGCTCTCGTAATCTGTCCCGTTCGGTATGGCTTCGTGATTCGTTTCACTGAGCGCACGTGATAGTTCCAGGGCCCACCAGAGAACGTGGAATTGGAAAATACAGTCCTGTCCGGTGGGCCAGGATCACGCGGACGTGTAACGCCGTCGGGAGTCCGGGTCAGAGCCGTGGCTCGAGTCGTCATCCACGTCCTGATCCGTGGATCAGTTGTGATGCTTTCCGGCAACGTTGGCAGTAGGATGGAGTAAATGCAGCTCTGCGTCGGTGGCCGCAGCTGCCTACTAATGCCCGGCTGCTGTTCTTGTTTTGTTGAGAGCGGTGATCTGGTAGAACCACCATCTCTTTAGGGTTAGCTCCTCTCTGCTTCGACGAACATGGAGTTCTTGATGCAGCCGATCGACGGGCGCGGATCTGGCTGTGGATGTGGTTGTTCGCCTGCATTTTCGCTTCGGATTTCCTAAAGATCTAACTTTTTATGCCGGCGTTGTATGCGTGCAGCAGAACGCTTTTGGAGGAGGTGAACGACAGGGACATAGAAAAGATTGACCCCAAGGCTTCTGGGTGGACGCGAAGGTATGCATTTTGGGCTACCACAAGTTCAGTTGGAAATGAATTCTCCTACCTACTCCCTTCGTCCAGAAAAAACTTGTCCCTCAAATGGATGTATCTAGCACCAAGTTAGTGCTAAATACATCCATTTGATAGACAAGTTTGGGACAAGCTTTTCCGGACGGAGGGACTATATTATTAGATAGCAACTGAATCTGTAGGTGAAATTAGTACGCACATATATTCAGTTGCAATAACTCTCAAAATGTAAAAGGTCTATGGGATTGTAAACGCTTATGGTAGAATTCAGTTACCAGGTTGGTAGCTGTTATCCCCCTATGAGGTACACACCATCTGTTAATTGATGGAATTGATTTAAGCAAACGTGTACGTAGGACCTGTACTAATTAGAATCATTTACCCTAGTTGTCAAATGATTTACAAGCAGAACAATATGTAAAGATTGAGTTGGATGCAAGAAAAGCTAGACTGTATATTAGTAGCTTAGCCTGATTACTGAACCTGTTAGTCTGGGTTCCCCTATTAGGGATTATTCTCGCTTCTATTGTAAATATGATAACTATATAGGAAGGTTTTATTTTGGGGAATCATTATATCTTGTCGAATTTGATGTGTGCGTCATGCTTGTGCTCGATTTCACTATGGATGAACCGATGCTTTGCACATATTTTCATGGGCTAGCAGAGTGCTGATTGGGGCTGCCGAGGTAGGCAGAGCCCCATGCCCTAATGAGATTTCAGCTATGGAGAAATCAATCCAGGGATTTGCCGAAGATCCTGGTGATAACGTCATCGTGCCGAAATTAGGAACAAGCTTTGACACACTCGGACAAGCTATGATTTTACAATCTGTATTCATGGGAGAAAGGTTTCGACATTGGATATGGAAAGAGCAGGCTAAATGTCAACCGTACAAAATGCATGCAAGAGATATTGTGCGGCTGCGTGGTATTGCCCATTTGTGCCTAATTTTCTGCATTTTGCATTCCGATCGCTGTGTGTTTGTGTTGCAATTAACTTGGTTTGGCTACTTAAATTATTTGTAGGGGAAGCCAATAGGGGAACATACTCGTTCTTGCCAGTGTGAATGCCCTGCTCTCATAAGGTGGCTGCCGGTGCGCGAGGGCTGGCTGCTGGACCGTGCCTAAATGGAAGTTCAGCTAAGCAAGGTACTCCTCGTTCGATCTCATGTATCCACACATTCCAACCTACTACAGAATCGGGTGGCAGGACACAAGATTAGGTAGTGATTCATACGTATGATTAAGTATCAAGCAGTGATTTACGTGAAAACTTAAATCTTTATTCATGCACTTTTTAGCCTGATTTCCTGGGTTCAACCTATCAACGATTAACAAAGGATAACAGCTTGAGCAGTCATATATTCTAGAGAGCAACAGTGAAAAATTTATTAGGTGGACAACCGGACATAACCGGTTCAGCCAGATCAGTCATCATTCGCCATTGAAAATTAGCTACAAGAACACATTTACATACTAAATGTTTTAACAGCTACTGACATGCAGATGTAGCACGTCAAATTAGTCGACAATGTGCATTGATCAGAAAAAAAATCATAGAATTCTGCAATGGAGCAAATTGCCCCTGTAGGTGTTGAGAGGAATCATATGAAGTATTCCATTCAGTAACAACAACAGAATTATAGTCCTGGCCAACTCTAGCATGTGTGACACTTGGGGCGACAAGTACTTTTTTCTGTATCATTGATCTACTCTGCTTCAGGGTTGTGCAATCTTGGCTATTATTGACAACTAATGCCAAGATAGAACCAAAGCTGTATCACAGTATTAGTAAATGTTTACTCTGCAGCAACTCAGTCGACCAGTGTCAAACTGAACTTTCTTATTTCGAAGTTGGTAGACTGGCCCTGATGTTCATTAGTGGATATATTATATTTTGGGCAAAACACAGAGAGTTCATGATAGGGATCTGAGAGTGCCAAATGAGTATGAAATTTTAGAGTTCGGACTTGAGGGGATTTGGGAATCACCTTCAGTTCATCAGCAGCCTAATTGCAGGATCCAATATTTCACTAGCGAGGTGCTGAGTTATCATCTCAGCTCGCCAGCTGGCAGGCTGGGCGCGTTTATCCATATGTATCTCTGCTTCCGTGGTACCGTGCTGCAGGTCGGTTGTTTCCCCTGTATTTTTTGCCTTGTTCCATTTGTTTTTTATTCTAGTCTAGGAAAAAAGTATTATAGTTCTCTAGGAGTAAGTTTTAACTGTGATGGTTGGATTCTGTTGTGGTTTTTGCAGGAGGCAGGGGCTGGTGGAACAAAAGATGCAAGAGGCATGAGCTATGAGGAAGAGGAAGTACTAAATTATCCACTCAGGCCATGCACAAGAGCATACTTCTCGGGAACTATAATGATCTGTTTGATTTAGTAATAGTATAAACTAACAGAAAAAATCAGTTCATAAACTGAGTACTCAAATTCTATCCGGGGAAGTGCTTCTTGTTTAAATTTCTATTTGGAGCTATCTATACAAAAGAAATATATACTTATGAAATGGTGGTTTAGGTTTTATTGCCACAATCTGGAACAGGAAAAGCTTTCTTGGAGTGATCTCTAAGTGTGCAGCTTCAGAGTGATAATCTGTATAGAATATTATGTCACCAGCGTGATAATTTGTAGAGACTATTATGTCAGTATAATGGGTTAACTAATCTGTATGTACTTTAAGTATGTTTTGTGACTCTGTGATTAATAAATTTCTGTGGGTTGCCTATCAGCATGAATCTGAAGACGCATGCTAGGAGGTGGTGTCTGAAGAAATGTTCAGATACAACCCGCCGGCTAAGGTTGCTAGCTGCGCTAGTGGTTAATTTAATGTGAGTAGGCAGTCACACTAGTATGACGCAGCCATCCTTTTGTGCGCCCCTGCGTTCAAAATTTGAATCGGATAGGCAGAATATCAGGCATAGTTGTGTACATAAGAGGGGCGTTAGTACAGAATATGAGTCGAGACGGCTCATATTGTCTGACTCCTCCTGATCCGCGTCAGGCATGCCTGACGGCGTAGCGGCAGCTACACCTGACTAGTGGGCCATGGGCCATAATAAAATATGAAATACATAAATTGGAGCTGGGCCTATACAACTAGCAGTGCACATCACTAGAAAACTGCGTGGTGCAGATAACAAGATCACAGGTGCTTGGGATCACAATGGCACTTTTAGTATTATATGTCTTATCTCTCCCATACTTGCAAGCATTTTGACGTTCAGGGCTTTTGGTTCCCTTTTAGATATGTGAAAGGCAACCCATGCAACAAATTTCACTGGGAAAAACTACAGTCTCCTGACAAAGTTACAGATGCTTTGTTTAACTTGATGATCCATAAACAAGATATAAATCTGCAGCTCACTAGAATTCAACTTTTTTGCCTGCTGCTTATCGTCCATGGAATTTTTATGGTTGCATTAGAATGTTCAGAACTGGTTTGACCATCTCATGTATGGTCGTATGCCGTATGTGTATGATTGGTGTGCCCATAAATCACATGCATGATAGTATAACACAGATCCATCTGAACTAAGACTGGGTGTACCCAAGGCTGGGGCAACTGGGTTAGGGTATAAATAAATATGTTTATTTTCTTTCCTTGTGCTGATTTTTCCTTATCATCTTGCTATGTTTGTCCAGCTAGGGAATCACGAGGTTTTTCATGTCCAACGGAACACAAGCCTTTTTTAAATACATGTTACTTCAGGCACTGTGTTTTAGATCGACACCGGTTTACTCATGTGTTGGGTTGCCAGTTTTGAGCCACTTAATTTACGGGTTGCATTTGTTGTCACTGTTGTTTAATACCAATTATATTATCCGGCTAGCTAGATTTTTATTTGTGTTTGTATTACAGGCTGCAAAGAATCTTGTAGTTGCAACGGCGGCGGCTTCAGTTCGTGCTTTGAGGGGCACCTACTGCAAATACAACCTTTTTGGATCAGGTATGTATCATATGGCTGCTTGTCTCCCAGCACACATGAACTATAGCCTTCATCCTATGTAGTAACCTGTTATGTCCCATTTTGGCGCTGTCGTCCTCGCACCATCGCGCGTGATGTCGGAGACAACTACGAGGTCGAGCAGTCTGTGCCTTCATGCTTTTCCCTCGGCGTGTGGAGCCGAGGATACGGACAAGGAGACCAAATACTCTGTGGCACCTTCATCGTCGTCCTCTTGGTGCGCGACGCTGGAGAGATGGACGAGGAGGCCAAGAGCTGGAAGTGCGGCTATATATGTAGCGCTTTGTTTGATGGGGAGACGGACGAGGAGGCCAAGAGCTAGAAGAGCTGGAAGAGCTGGAGGCCAAGAGCTGAAAGTGCATAAAAAAGAAAATCCTATTAGTCTGTATCTAACTAACATGACCATCTGATTTTTGCACGACATGTCCGAGATGGCGGGAGAATCTGTATCTAGACACAGTAGCCCTGTGGTGTTCATTCCTGAAATGGCAAAGGGAAAGGAGGAGTGCGTACCTAGCGTACCTATGAGCTGAAAGTGCATAAGAAAGAAAATCCTATTAGTCTATATCTAACTAACATGACCATCTGATTTTTGCACGACATGTCCGAGATGGCGGGAGGAAGAATCTGTATCTGGACACACAGTAATCATGTGGTGTTCATTCCTGAAATGGTAAAGGGAAAGGAGAAGTGTGTACCTAGCGTACCTATGAGCTGAAAGTGCATAAGAAAGAAAATCCTATTAGTCTGTATCTAACTAACATGACAATCTAATTTTTACACGACATGTCCGAGATGGCGGGCGGAAGAATCTGTATCTGGACACAGTAACGCTGTGGTGTTCATTCCTGAAATGGCAAAGGGAAAGGAGGAGTGCGTATCTAGCGTACCTATGAGCTAAAAGTGCATAAGAAAAAAAATCCTATTAGTCTGTATGTAACTAACATGACCATCTAATTTTTGCACGACATGTCCGAGATGGCGGGCGGAAGAATCTGTATCTGGACACAGTAACACTGTGGTGTTCATTCCTGAAATGGCAAAGGGAAAGGAGGAGTGCGTACCTAGCGTACCTATGAGCTGAAAGTGCATAAGAAAGAAAATCCTTTAGTCTGTATCTAACTAACATGACCATCTAATTTTTGCACGACATGTCCAAGATGGCGAGCGGAAGAATCTGTATCTGGACACATAGTAACGCTGTGGTGTTCATTCCTGAAATGGCAAAGGGAAAGGAGGAGTGCGTACCTAGCATACCTATGAGCTGAAAGTGCATAAGAAAGAAAATCCTATTATTCTGTATCTAACTAACATGACCATCTGATTTTTGCACGACATGTTCGAGATGGCGGCTGGAAGAATCTGTATCTGAACACAGTAACGCTGTGGTGTTCATTCCTGAAATGGCAAAGGGAAAGGAGGAGTGCGTACCTAGCGTACCTGTGAGTTGAAAGTGCATAAGAAAGAAACTTCTATTAGTCTGTATCTAACTAACATGATCATCTGATTTTTGCACGACATGTCCGAGATGGCGGGCGGAAGAATCTGTATCTGGACACAGTAATGTTGTGGTGTTCATTCCTGAAATGGCAAAGGGAAAAGAGGAGTGCGTACCTAGCGTACCTATGAACGGCATTCAAATATTGGGATTTTTCTTTCAAGCACACGCAAAAGGCTTACGCACTTTCTGTATTAAGGTGAGAGGAGTTTACAAGTGTTACAAGGCACTCAAGTCAGTGTAGTCCACAGAGAAGCAAAATTTAAGTTGCATCTCTCGCTATCCCACCTATCTTAGAATCTTAGCTCTCATCCACACTTTGAAATCATCATTTATGCGACATGTAACCATGCAAGGCATAGCGAACCAACCTGTAGTTAGATGGTTAGAGGGACTGTGGTATTCCCAGCCCACCAGGGTTCAAATCCTGGTGCTAGCATTTATTCCAACCATGCAAGGCATAGTTGCTACCTTGTCAAAAACACATTTGTTTCGTTCTTGTTGAGATACTCATGATCGTATGTACATTAGGTAGATATGATCTTCTTTTATTGTCGACGCGGATTTTTGGGACATGGTTCTGCGCGAGGATCATATCTGGACCATTAGTTTTGCCTTTGAGATCTGTGGTTAATATAGCATTTAATAAATACAAGATATATACATTATGGATAAACAATAGATACCAAAATGAATATATTATAATGGGCCAGGAGACTTTAGTGCTAACAAATGCGTCCCAAGCAACTCTGTCACATTTCCACCTACCACTCTCGGTCTCATGCATCTCTCTCCCGTAGTCATCACATGTAAACTGTACTGATGTGTTCGTGAGCATGTGGCTGATTCATTATGAGATGTTTAAGGAAACAAAACAGTAACAGAAGCAGCTAACCGTCATACATTATGTGCGAACTATTACATTTGGCAACAGTTAAGATAAACTGGAGGTAGCTGGTATATTCCATGCGACATATTATGTTTAGTACGAGCAACTTAATTAGTGCACTACAACTTAAAATGGATTAGTAGAGTTTTTTTATTACTTCTCTAGCCTAGTTAGGATCCTCGGACAGAACAACATCTCCAAGTCGTCAGTACTACTCCCATTCAAAATGGTTTACTCTCACACATGGCAGCTCGAGATTAGGAGTTTTGCTAAAGAAACACAATACAGCTGCATTCAGATCTTCCATATCTGTGTGTTAGAGGAGCCGGTGAACTGCTGTGAGACACTAGAATGGAGATTTCCCCTTTCATGCATGGATAAGGAGAGAGAGAGGGAGAGAGGGAGAGCGAGAGCGAGAGGGAGAGAGAGAGAGAGAGTTTGCTTATCTACTCCCATAGAAACTCTGCTGCCCCATTTCCGCAAGTACCCACCAAAAACAGTGCATCCTTGGCCGATCCATTTCAAGCATAATTATCCCTCTGTAGGTTCGGGGTATTTCTTAATTCGTATTTACGAGCACACATGCTATGACAGAATTTATGAGCATGCGCTGGCGTGTAATCAACGCCACTCTCGTTTCAATGTGTGAGGCTGGCTTGTGGGGCATCTACTGGAGAAATCAGAGGCAATACGCTAGCTATACCAGTTGGTGTACAGTGACTTGAATTCTATATATAGACTCAACGTATTGGAGTAGCACTAATCACGAGGAAATGAGCGGTGTTGGTACCGACCTCGTGTGGCTGCATGTCCATATGCGATTTATCGTTTTATTGTTTCCTAGTCTACGGATATCGCCCGATCCTTTCCATGTATAGCGAATACAGTTGAGATATTCTTGCCCTTGTACTCTATATATGCTACGGCATACGATCAATGCAAACATTGATAATCCATATGGTATCAGAACCGCGTAACTTTCCTACCCTACCGCTTCCTCCGCCGGCTCGTCGCTGCCGCGGCAGTACCCTCCTGCCGCCGCACCCCATCCCGGCCGCCGCCGTCCACCCCTCCTCCCTCTTTCCGAGCCAACCCTAACCCTCACCTCCCATCGCCACCATGTTGTTCGCCTCCTATGACTCCTCCTCCTCCTCCCCCATGTCCGGCGCCACGGACCACTCTAACCCGTTCGCCGGCCCCGACCCTATTCCCGCCGAAGACATCCACAACACTGACATCCTCGCCCGTGTGCCCATCCGTCTCTCCCAGGAGGATTCCTCTTACTATGCATGGAAGACATACTTTCATCTTGTTTTCCGTGAGTTCCATCTCTAGGAGCACATCGACGGCACCGTTGACGCCAAGGCCATGGCATTCGACACCGAGTGGTCGGCTGTCGAGGCGACTATCATCCACTTGTTTTTCTTAACCATCTCCAATGGCTTGTTTTACACGGTGGTGCAGGATGATGATGATGCGCATGCCGTCTGGACGAAGCTCAATAGCCTCTTCACCGATAATCGGCTCCAGCGGCTTGTCTTCCTTCAGCAAGAATTCTTTGGGTGCCATCAAAATAATTCCTCCATGGATGATTTTTGCTTGCGCCTAAAGCGTCTTTGCGACGAGCTCCGCGACATCGCGAGAAAATCTCCGATGATCTTCTCCTCAACACCCTTGTCGCTAGCCTCAACGAGGAGTTCACTCATGCGGCTGTCAACCTCACGCTCATCCCCAACCCGACCTTCCCCAAGGCCGTCGCTTATTTGCGTTTGGAGGAACGCAGGATGAAGAAGATGAGGGTGCGGGCAGTCCACACCGCCCTCGCCGCCAACACGTCGCGCGATGCCCTTCCTCAAAAACAGCCGGTGGCGTCGTCCCAGCCGCCCCCGCCGGTCCCACCGCCCTTCCTGTTCCCTCAATAGGGAGCGTCGGCGCCTGCTGCTCCAACGGAATGCGGCGGCCACCGCGGCAAGGGCCAGCAGCAAGCGGCCAACCCCGGCGGGCCACCCCGGGTCCTTCAGCAGGAGCAGCCCGTGGCGCCGTGGGCCTACGGGCACAGCCCTTGGACCGGCGTAGTCCATGCCTACTCTATGCCGGTTCCCCGCCCGAGACCGCTCCTGGCATCGTGGGTCGTCGACTGACGCAACACCAAGCCTACCACGCTGTCGCGCAGCCACCTACGACGTTCCCACAGCATGGGGCCTACCCGGCGCTGCCGGCCCCTGCCCCGCAGCAGCCTGGCACCGGTTTCTACAACACGGCGTCCGCCCCGCTGCCTTGGGATCCGGCCCTCCTAGCCGGGCTGCAGTCCGCCCCCGCCCCCAACACTTACACCGGTGGTGCGATTGGTTTATGGACTCCGGGGCAAACGCTCACATGTATTCTAACCTGGGTAACCTCATTTCTTCCTTTCCCACCAACACTTCCACTCGCATCACTCTCGGCGATGGTTCTTCCCTTCGCATTACACATATTGGTTCTACTTCTTTTCCATCATCTAGTACACCTATCAATATGTCTAATATCTTAGTTTCCCTGACTTAATAAAAAATCTAGTCTTTGTTCGCCGTCTTACTCATGAAAATCCAATTAATTTTGAATTTGATGGTTGTGGTTTTTCTGTGAAGGACGCTCGTTCCCGGATGGTTCTTCACCGATGTGACAGCCCCGATGAACTCTACCCGGTCCACCCACGATTCTCCATCGACGCCGCCCCTGTCTCCCTCTCCGCCGGTGTGGACCTCTGGCACGCTCGTTTGGGTCATCCTAATCATGCCACACTTCGTCATATTCTTCGTAGTTTTTCTTTCACTTGTAATAAGGTCGATGACCATACTTGTCATGCTTGCCGTGTTGACACGTGCGTCTTCCCTTTAGCGACTCTACCACTATTGCTTCATATCCTTTTTAGTTGATACATTGTGATGTTTGGACATCACCCATTGCGAGCAACACTGGCTATCTTTATTATCTTGTCATATTAGATGATTTTATGCATTATGTGTGGACTTTTCCCCTTCGGGAGAAATCTGATGTTCTCTCAACACTCACATCTTTTTACTCATTTGTCTCTACGCACTTTGGCCGACAATGGGAAAGAGTTCGATAGTATTTCCGTTCGCAACTTACTCGCCACACATGTTACTGTTTTTTGTCTAACATGTCCTTACACCTCGCAGGAAAACGGGTGGGCGGAGCGTGTACTTCGCACTCTCAACAACCGCGTCCATACCCTCCTGTTCCATGCCAACATCCCGCCATGGTTTTGGCCCGATGCTCTCGCCACAACGTCCCTTCTTGTCAACATTCGGCCATGCCACATTTGTTGGAAGTATGCGCCACATCAGTTGCTCTATGGCACTCCTCCATCATACGATGATCTTCACATCTTCGGTTGCCTCTGTTATCCTAGCACCGCCTCCACCGTCCCCCACAAACTTGCTCCGCGGTCCCTCGCATGCATCTTTCTTGGGTACCCCTCCAACACTAAGTGCTACTGGTGCTATGACCCCGTCTCTCATCGGGTGATCACTTCGACGCATGTTGACTTTGACGAAAAAGTGTTTCCATTTCAGCAGGTACCTCCTGCGGACGCACCGACTTCGTCGACCCTGCCTCTCCTTGGCGGGCCTCCCACTGGCGGACCGTCTCCAATGCAGCCACCACCCCCCCTGCGGCGGTCGCCCATGCCCGCCCCCCTCTGCCTTCGGCGACTCTGCGGGCATGCAGAGTGCCTCGGACATCTGGGCGCCGGGTAGCTCCGCGGGCTCGGCCACCTCTACGGCCTCGGGGCCGCGCACCTCCGTCTTGGGCGCCTCAGCCTCGCCCTTGCCAGCGGCAGCCCCGGGCCAGCCATCTGCGGCCTCGTGAGGCGCAACTCCGGCCTCGCCACCTGCGGCTCCGACCTCGTCAGCCGCACTTGCGGCCCCGACCTGGTCAGCCGCATCTACTGGAGGAAATATGCCCTAGAGGCAATAATAAAGTTGTTATTTATATTTCCTTATATCATGATAAATGTTTATTATTCATGCTATAATTGTATTAACCGGAAACTTAGTACATGTGTGAATACATAGACAAACAAAGTGTCCCTAGTATGCCTCTACTTGACTAGCTTGTTAATCAAAGATGGTTAAGTTTCCTGACCATAGACATGTGTTGTAATTTGATGAACAAGATCACATCATTAGAGAATGATGTGATGGGAAAGACCCATCCGTTAGCTTAGCATAATGATTGTTTAGTTTTATTGCTATTGCTTTCTTCATGACTTATACATATTCCTCTGAATATGAGATTATGCAATTCCCGAATACCGGAGGAACACCTTGTGTGCTATCAAACGTCACAACGTAACTGGGTGATTATAAAGATGCTCTACAGGTGTCTCCGAAGGTGTTTGTTGAGTTGACATAGATCGAGATTGATTTGTCACTCCGAGTATCAGAGAGGTATCTCTGGGCCCTCTCGATAATGCACATCACTATAAGCCTTGCAAGCAATGTCAGTAATGAGTTAGTTGCGGGATGATGCATTACAGAACGAGTAAAGATATATACTTTCTAGTAACGAGATTGAATTAGGCATAAGGATACCGACGATCGAATCTCGGGCAAGTAAAATACCGACGACAAAGGGAATGACGTATGTTGTTATGCGGTTTGACCGATAAAGATCTTCATAGAATATCAATACGTCTCCAACGTATCTATACTTTTTGATTGCTCCATGCTATTATATTATCAATTGTGGATGTTATTGGGCTTATTTTTACACTTTTATATTATTTTTGGGACTAACCTATTAACCGGAGGCCCAGCCCAAATTGCTGTTTTTTCCCATATTTCAGTGTTTCGCCGAAAATCAATATCAAACAAAGTCCAAACGGAATGAAACCTTCGGGAACGTGATTTTCTCAACGAACGTGATCCAGGAGACTTGGAGTGGGCGTCAAGAAACAATCAAGGAGGCCACGAGGCAGGGGGCGCGCCTACCCCCTTGGGCGCGCCCTCCACCCTCGTGGGCCCCTTGTTGCTCCACCGACGTACTTCTTCCTCCTATATATATCCACGTACCACCCAAACATCCAGGAGCACCACTAAAACCTAATTCCACTGCCGCAACCTTCTGTATCCAAGAGATCCCATCTTGGGGCCTTTTCCGGAGCTCCGCTGGAGGAGGCATTGATCACGGAGGGCCTCTACATCAACTCCATGGCCTCTCCGGTGATGTGTGAGTAGTTTACTTCAGACCTTCGGGTCCATAGCTAGTAGATAGATGGCTTCTTCTCTCTCTTTGGATCTCAATACAAAGTTCTCCTCATTTCTCTTGGAGATCTATTCGATGTAATCTTATTTTGCGGTGTGTTTGTCGAGATCCGATGAATTATGGGTTTATGATCAAGTTTATCTATGAACAATATTTGAATCTTCTCTGAATTCTTTTATGTATGATTGGTTTATCTTTGCAAGTCTCTTCGAATTATCAGTTTGGTTTGGCCTACTAGATTGATATTTCTTGCAATGGGAGAAGTGCTTAGCTTTGGGTTCAATCTTGCGGTGCTCGATCCCAGTGACAGAAAGGGAAACGACACGTATTGTATTGTTGCCATCGAGGATAAAAAGATGGGGTTTACATCATATTGCATGATTTTATCCCTCTACATCATGTCATCTTGCTTAAGGCGTTACTCTGTTCTTATGAACTTAATACTCTAGATGCATGCTGGATAGCGGTCGATGTGTGGAGTAATAGTAGGAGATGCAGAATCATTTCGGTCTACTTGTCGCGGACGTGATGCCTATATACATGATCATGCCTAGATATTCTCATAATTATTCGCTTTTCTATCAATTGCTCGACAGTAATTTGTTCACCCACCGTAATACTTATGCTATATTGAGAGAATCCACTAGTGAAACCTATGGCCCCCGGGTCTATTTTCCATCATATTAATCTCCCGTCAACAACTATTTCTATGCCGTTTATTTTGGTTTATTTACTTTCAATCTATATCATAAAAATACAAATAATATTTATCTTATCATCATTATCTCTATCAGATCTCACTCTTGCAAGCGGCCATGAAGGGATTGACAACCCCTTTATCACGTTGGTTGCTTGGTTCTTATTTGTTTGTGTAGGCACGAGGTGACTCACGTGTGGTCTCCTATTGGATTGATACCTTGGTTCTCAAAAACTGAGGGAAATACTTACACTGCTTTACTGCACCACACTTTCCTCTTCAAGGGAAAACCAACGCAGTGCTCAAGAGGTAGCAAGAAGGATTTCTGGCACCGTTGCCGGGGAGATCTACGCCAAGTCAAAGCATACCAAGTACCCATGACAACTCTTATCCTTCGCATTACATTATTTGCAATTTTCCTCTCGTTTTCCTCCCCCCACTTCACCCTTGCCGTTTTATTCGCCCTCTCTTCTCTATTTCCCTTCTCTTTCCCAATTTGCCTCTTTTGCCCGTTTCTTGTGTGCTTGTGTGTTGGATTGCTTGCTTGTCACGATGGCTCAAGATAATACTAAATTGTGTGACTTTGCCAATACCAACAATAATGATTTTATTAGTACTCCAATTGCGCCTCTTACCGATGCTGAATCTTGTGAAATTAATACTGCTTTGCTGAATCTTGTCATGAAAGATCCGTTTTCTGGCCTTCCCAGTGAAGATGCCGCTACCCATCTAAACAACTTTGTTGATTTGTGTGATATGCAAAAGAAGAAAGATGTGGATAATGATATTGTTAAACTTAAGGTATTTCCGTTTTCGCTTAGAGATCGTGCTAAAGCTTGGTTTTCGTCTTTGCCTAAAAATAGTATTGATTCATGGAATAAGTGCAAAGATGCTTTTATCTCTAAGTATTTTCCTCCCACTAAGATCATCTCTCTTAGAAATGACATTATGAATTTTAAGCAACTTGATCATGAACATGTTGCACAAGCTTGGGAGAGGATGAAATTAATGATACATAATTGCCCTACTCATGGTTTGAATCTTTGGATGATTATACAAAAAATTTATGCCGGATTGAACTTTGCTTCTAGAAATCTTTTAGATTCGGCCACGGGAGGCACTTTTATGGAAATCACTTTAGGAGAAGCCACCAAACTCCTAGATAATATTATGGTTAATTATTCTGAATGGCACACGGAAAGATCTACTAGTAAAAAGTGCATGCAATTGAAGAGATTAATGTTTTGAGTGGAAAGATGGATGAACCTATGAAATTGTTTGCTAATAAGCGTGCTCCTACTGATCCTAATGATATGCCTTTGTCTACTTTGATTGAGAATAATAATGAATCTATGGATGTGAATTTTGTTGGTAGGATTTTTTGGTAATAACGCATATAGAGGTAATTTTAATTCTAGGCCGTTTCCTAGTAATTCCTCTAATAATTATGGTAATTCCTACAACAATTCTTATGGAAATTATAATAATATGCCCTCTGATTTTGAATCTAATATTAAATAATTTATTAGTTCGCAAAAGAGTTTCAATGCTTTGATTGAAGAAAAATTGCTTAAGATTGATGAGTTGGCTAGGAACGTGGATAGAATTTCTCTTAATGTTGATTCTTTGAAACTTAGATCTATTCCACCTAAGCATGATATGAATGAGTCTCTCAAAACCATGAGAATTTCCATTGATGAGTGCAAAGAAAGAACCGCTAGGATCCGTGCTAAGAAAGATTGCTTTGTGAAAGTGTGTTCTTCTAGTTTTCATGATAATAAGGATGAAGATCTAAAAGTGATTTATGTGTCCCCTATTAAATCTTTGTTTTGCAATATGAATCTTGATAATGGTGGGACTGGAGATGAGTCAACTTTAGTTAGAAGGCGTCCCAATGATTCAGAGTTTTTAGATCTTGATGCAAAAATTGTTAAAAGTGGAATTGAAGAGGTCAAAACTTTAAATAGCAATGAACCCACTATCTTGGATTTCAAGGAATTTAATTATGATAATTTCTCTTTGATATATTGTATTTCCTTGTTGCAATTCGTGCTAAATTCTCCTCATGTAGTCAAAATAAAGCTTTTACTAAACATATCGTTGATGCTTTGATGCAATCTTATAAAGAAAAACTTGAGTTGGAAGTTTCTATCCCTAGAAAACTTTATGATGAGTGGGGACCTACTATTAAAATAAAAATTAAATATCATGAGTGCTATGCTTTGTGTGATTTGGGTGCTAGTGTTTCCATGATTCCAAAAACTTTGTGTGATTTGCTAGGTTTCCGTGAATTTGATGATTGTTCTCTAAACTTGCACCTTGCGGATTCCACTATTAAGAAACCTATGGGAAAGATTAATGATGTTCTTATTGTTGCAAATAGGAATTATGTGCCCGTAGATTTCATTGTTCTTGATATAGATTGCAATCCTTCATGTCCTATTATTCTTGGTAGACCTTTCCTTAGAACGATTGGTGAAATTATTGATATGAAGGAAGGGAATATTAAATTCCAATTTGCATTAAGAAAAGGCATGGAACACTTTCCTAGAAAGAAAGTTAAATTACCATATGAATCTATTATGAGAGCCACTTATGGATTGCCTACCAAAGATGACAATACCTAGATCTATCTTCTCTTTTATGCCTAGCTAGGGGCGTTAAACGATAGCGCTTGTTGGGAGGCAACCCAATTTTATTTTATTCCTTGCTTTTTTGCTTCTGTTTAGTAATAAATAATTTATCTAGCCTCTGTTTTGGTTGTGTTTTTTTGTGTTTAATTAGTGTTTGTGCCAAGTAGAACCGTTGGGAAGACTTGGGGAAAGTCTTTTTAATCTTGCTGTAAAAAATAGAAACTTTAGCGCTCGCGAGAATTGCTGCCACTTTTTTATTGGAGAGTGCTATTTAGTTAATTCTTTTGCAGATGATTAATAGATAAATTACTCACGTCCAGCAATTTATTTTAGAATTTTTTGGGTTCAAGAAGTTTGCGTTAGCTACAGATTACTACAGACTGTTCTGTTTTTGACAGATTCTGATTTTCGTGTGTTGTTTGCTTATTTTGATGAATCTATGGCTAGTAAAGGAGTTTATAAACCATAGAGAAGTTGGAATACAGTAGGTTTAACACCAATATAAATACAGAATGAGTTGATTACAGTACCTTGAAGTGGTGTTTTGTTTTCTTTCGCTAACGGAGCTCACGAGATTTTCTATTTAAGTTTTGTGTTGTGAAGTTTTCAAGTTTTGGGTAAAGATTTGATGGATTATGGAACAAGGAGTGAAAAGAGCCTAAGCTTAGGGATTCCCATGGCACCCCAAGGTAAAATACAAGGACACCAAAAATCCTAAGCTTGGGGATGCCCCGGAAGGCATCCCCTCTTTCGTCTTCGTCTATCGGTAACTTTACTTGGAGCTATATTTTTATTCGCCACATCATATGTGTTTTGCTTGGAGCGTCTTGTATGATTTGAGTCTTTGCTTTTTATTTTACCACAATCATCCTTTCTGTACACACCTTTTGAGAGAGACACACATGAATTGGAATTTATTAGAATACTCTATGTGCTTCACTTATATCTTTTGAGCTATATAATTTTTGCTCTAGTGCTTCACTTATATCTTTTAGAGCACGACGGTGGTTATATTTTATAGAAATAATTGATCTATCATGCTTCATTTATATTATTTTGAGATTCCTTTAGAACAACATTGCAATAATAAAAACTTTCATGTAAGTGCATTGAATGCTAAGAGAAGTTTGATACTTGATGATTGTTTTGAGATATGGAGATGGTGATATTAGAGTCATGCTAGTTGAGTAGTTGTGAATTTGGGAAATACTTGTGTTGAAGCTTGTGATTCCCGTAGCATGCACATATGATGAATCGTTATATGATGAAGTCGGAGCATGATTTATTTATTGATTGCCTTCCTTATGAGTGGCGGTCGGGGACAAGCGATGGACTTTTCCTACCAATCTATCCCCCTAGGAGCATGCGCGTAGTACTTTGTTTCGATAACTAATAGATTTTTGCAATAATTATGTGAGTTCTTTATGACTAATGTTGAGTCCATGGATTATACGCACCCTCACCCTTCCAAAATTGCTAGCCTCTCTAGTACCGCGCAACTTTTGCCGGTGCCATAAATCCACCATATACCTTCCTCAAAACAGCCACCACACCTACCTATTATGACATTTCCATAGCCATTCCGAGATATATTGCCATGCAACTTTCCACCGTTTCGTTTGCTATGACACGCTTCATCATTGTCATATTGCTTTGCATGATCATGTAGTTGACATCATATTTGTGGCAAAGCCACCGTTCGTAATTCTTTCATACATGTCACTCTTGATTCATTGCATATCCCGGTACACCGCCGGAGGCATTCACATAGACTCATATTTTGTTCTAAGTATTGAGTTGTAATTCTTGAGTTGTAAGTAAAAAGAAGTGTGATGATCATCATTATTAGAGCATTGTCCCAGTGAGGAAATGATGATGGAGACTATGATTCCCCCACAAGTCGGGATGAGACTCCGGACGAAAAATAAAAAAAGAGAGAAAAAGAGGCCAAAAATAAAAAAAGAAAGAAGGCCCAAATAAAAAAATGAAAATGAGATAAAAAGAGAGAAGGGACAGTGTTACTATCCTTTTCCACACTTGTGCTTCAAAGTAGCACCATGATCTTCATGATAGAGAGTCTCCTATGTTGTCACCTTCATAAACTAGTGGGAATTTTACATTATAGAACTTGGCTTGTATATTCCAATGATGGGCTTCCTCAAATTGCTCTAGGTCTTCGTGAGCAAGCAAGTTGGATTCACACCCACTTAGTTTCTTTTTTTGAGCTTTCATACACTTATAGCTCTAGTGCATCCGTTGCATGGCAATCCCTACTCACTCACATTGATATCTATTGATTGGCATCTCCATAGCCCGTTGATACGCCTAGTTGATGTGAGACTATCTTCTCCTTTTTGTCTTCTCCACAACCACCATTCTATTCCACCATAGTGCTATATCCATGGCTCAGGCACATATATTGCGTGAAGATTGAAAAAGTTTGAGAACATCAAAAGTATGAAACAATTGCTTGGCTTGTCATCGAAGTTGTGCATGATTTAATACTTTGTGTGGTGAAGATAGAGCATAACGAGACTATATGATTTTGTAGGGATAACTTTCTTTGGCCATGTTATTTTGAGAAGACATGATTTCTTAGTTAGTATGCTTGAAGTATTGTTATTTCTATGTCAATATTAAACTTTTATCTTGAATCTTTCGGATCTGAACATTGATGCCACAATAAAGAAAAATTACATTGAGAAATATATTAGGAAGCATTCCACATCAAAAATTCTGTTTTTATCATTTACCTACTCGAGGACGAGCAGGAATTGAGCTTGGGGATGCTGATACGTCTCCAACGTATCTATAATTTTTGATTGCTCCATGATATTATATTATCTATTTTGGATGTTATTGGGCTTATTTTTACACTTTTATATTATTTTTGGGACTAACCTATGAACCGGAGGCCCAGCCCAAATTGCTATTTTTTGCCTATTTCAGTGTTTCGCCGAAAAGGAATATCAAACTGAGTCCAAACGGAATGAAACCTTCGGGAATGTGATTTTCTCAACGAACGTGATCCAGCAGACTTGGAGTGGGTGTCAAGAAACAATTGAGGAGGCCACGAGGCAGGGGCCACACCTACCCCCCTAGGCGCGCCCTCCACCCTCGTGGGTCCCTCATTGCTTCACCGACGTACTTCTTCCTCCTATATATATTCACGTACCCCCCAAACATCCAGGAGCACCACGAAAACCTAATTCCACCACCGCAACCTTCTGTACCCAAGAGATCCCATCTTGGGGCCTTTTCCGGAGCTCCGCCGGAGGGGGCATTGATCATGGAGGGCCTCTACATCAACTCCCTGGCCTCTCCGGTGATGTGTGAGTAGTTTACTTCAGACCTTTGGGTCCATAGCTAGTAGCTAGATGGCTTCTTCTCTCTCTTTGGATCTCAATACAAAGTTCTCATCGTTTCTCTTGGAGATCTATTTGAGGTAATCTTCTTTTGTGGTGTGTTTGTCGAGATCCGATGAATCGTGGGTTTATGATCAAGTTTATCTATGAACAATATTTGAATCTAATTCTTTTATGTATGATTGGTTTATCTTTGCAAGTATCTTCGAATTATCTGTCTGGTTTGGCCTACTAGATTGATCTTTCTTGCAATGGGAGAAGTGCTTAGCTTTGGGTTCAATCTTGCGGTGCTCGATCCCAGTGACAAAAAGGGAAACGACATGTATTGTGTTGTTGCCATCAAGGATAAAAAGATGGGGTTTACATCATATTGCATGAGTTTATCCCTCTACATCATGTCAGTTTGCTTAAGGCGTTACTCTGTTCTTATGAACTTAATACTCTAGATGCATGCTGGATATCGGTCGATGTGTGGGGTAATAGTAGGAGATGCAGAATTGTTTCTGTCTACTTGTCGCGGACGTGATGCCTATATACATGATCATGCCTAGACATTCTCATAATCATTTGCTTTTCTATCAATTGCTCGAGCGTAATTTGTTCACCCACCGTAATACTTATGCTATATTGAGAGAAGCCACTAGTGAAACCTATGGCCCCCGAGTCTATTTTCCATCATATTAATCTCCCGTCAACAAGCTATTTCTGTGCCATTTATTTTGCTTTATTTACTTTCAACCTATATCATAAAAATACCGGAAATATTTATCTTATCATTATTATCTCTATCAGATCTCACCCTTGCAAGTGGCCGTGAAGGGATTGACAACCCCTTTATCGCGTTGGTTGTGAGGTTCTTATTTGTTTATGTAGGTACGAGGTGACTCGCGCGTGGTCTCCTACTGGATTGATACCTTGGTTCTCAAAAACCGAGGGAAATACTTACACTGCTTTACTGCACCACCCTTTCCTCTTCAAGAGAAAACCAACGCAGTGCTCAAGAGGTAGCAAATATGTAGGAGCCAAGATGAGCATCCAGGTTCCACTATTGGTTATTGACCGGAGATGTGTCTCGGTCATGTCTACATAGTTCTCGAACCCGTAGGGTCTGCACGCTTAACATTTGATGACGATTTGTATTATGAGTTATGTATTTTTGGTGACCGAAGTTTGTTCGGAGTCCCGGATGAGATCACGGACTATCAGGACCCCGATTCCAAGTCACATCGATCTAGCCGGTAACACATCATATCACATTGCGGCCTCACGCACGGTATCCCCACGGGTGTCGCCTTACCATGGCCCGAGACTGTTTGCGCCTTTTGGCTCACGTATATGACAGTGTCGCTAGCATCCATATGACAGAGAACCCGGGCCGACATGGCTAGTCGTGAACCCAAAGCGGCGCAGACCTATGGAGACAGGCATGCGTGAATCACATCGAGCATGTCGGTCATCAGCGTGTGAATCTGGGCTGTAGCACTGGGCTAACAGGACTCCGGGGAACCCGGGCTGTAGCAGGCTAGGCAGGACTCCGGATGTCACCGCGTGACATTTCCCTGAAGGGACAGACATAGGAACGAAGTGAAACACATGCCGGCCAGTCAAGTGTCCTAAGCAGTAGTGCTGGGCTAGCAGGACTCCGGTGAACCGGGCTGTAGCGGACTACTATGGCTCGAGGAACACTAGACTACATTTCCCCATAAGAAAGGCTGCCAAGGATAAACAACTAGATTGTCGGATCCCACACATACCAAGCATTTCAATCATACACACAATATGCTCGATATGTGTAAATACAACATGGCATCACAACAAAACTCTACAACTCAAGTACTTTATTTAAAGGCTCCAGAGAGCCATACATAACATGTTCATACAGGTACGGGTCACATGACCCGACACTCAAGTCATACAAGCATACAAGCACATGCAGAAGCAAATAGTCTGAGTACAGACGCTAGAAAGAAAGAAGGCTTCTCGAAGCCTGTCTATCTACATAGGGCCCTCCATGGCCGGGATCACCACCTCGGTGGCAAGTCACTCATCGACGTCGAGATCTGCATAAAACCCGTCGGAGGGGGCGGTGTTGTCATCTGAAAATAGTAATTAAGCAAACATGAGTACAAAGGTACTCAGCAAGTCTTACATCAAAACCTACTATACATGCTCATTCTCAAGAAGGTGGTGGAGTTATTGCAGCAAGCCAGCTGTGACTCTTGGCTAAGCTATCCTACGAGACTCCACTAGTAAAATAGTTTTCCCACATGAGTCCACTAATCACCAACACAATACTCCACCGGGGATCCTCCCTCGTCATCCTACGAGAGGGCCATCCTCGGTACTCACACTTATCTTGAGTCTTTTAGTAGTATCCATTAACTTGTCTATGAACTGTATAGGCAACCAAGTAGTCCTTTACCGTGGACGCGGCTATTCGAATAGATGATGTTAACCCTGCAGGGGTGTACTTCTTCATACACGCTCTCACCACTTACCGCCGTTTACACAACATGTTCTCGGCAACCTTCAAGCGGAGGCCCAACGAGGGTGTCGGCCACGGCCTACCTAAACACTCAAGTCTCTAGTCCAGGTTTATCGCCTATCCAGGTTCCATCCGCAGGGAGTCCGGCCAAGGTTTCCGCATACGGCCCTGAACGATGTGAACAGGGTTCCCGAGACGCCAAACGGGTGCCTGGCATACCCGGCCACGGTGTATCTACCGCAACATAGCCCACCCCTAGGGTCAACGCTACGCACGGCCGCCAACACATAACCTACAAACACCAGAAACTATTTGCAACTCCTGGACAGAGTACTAGGGTGATTAAGAAGCCGAGAGGGTCCATTGGTTTTGGGCCCAATGTATGGTAGTAACTGAATCTTAAATCACACATACAAATCTCAGTTCTTAGGGACGGCCTCAATGAAACAACCCACCATGTACTCCTACATGGCCTCTCATCGATACCTTTACCAAAACATGTTCAACACATCCTCACATTACCGACATGATCATTTCACTCTAGCCCATCACCCAGATTAACCAGACCTGACACAACTCTAAGCATAGCAGGCATAGCAAGGTAGGAAACACAAACATGGCTCAATCAACTCCTACACATGCTAGTGGGTTTCATCTAGTTACTGTGGCAATGAAAGGTCATGCAGAGGATAAGGGTTCAACTACCATAGCACACAGCAGTTTGAAACGATGTTGTCTTAATGCAGTAAATGAGAGCAGAGGCGAGAACATGGGATTGTATTGATATGATGAATGGGGCTGCTTGCCTGATGGAGTGGTAGTAGGGTACTGCCCTTCAGACGGATACTCGGGGTTATCCTCGGAGGCAGAACCTACCACGAAAGGCACACCGAACATAATCAACACATGACAATATGCAACAATATGATGCATGCTATGACATGGCAAAATGAATGTGTCTTGGCCTAATGCAAGCTAAAAAAGAAAGGAATGAACCCATTTGAATCAAAGATTCAAATGTTAGTTCATTTAACATAGTCTTATTAGTGCATTATCTTATTTTGCTTAAACAGCAAGGTTATCTTGTTTTGTCATGCATGAAACCATTACCAATGGATAGATTGAATTTTTCTGATCAAAATTCATATTTAAATCTTTGCATTTGGAGTTATGGTTGATTTTCTATGATTTTTAGAAGTTTTGGCTATCTTCTGGAATTTCCTATTAAAGAATAAATCCAGAAAAGGATTTACTGCGTCAGCCTGGCGTCAGTGTGATGTCAGCGGTCAACTGAGACGGTCCAGGTCAACCCTGACCTGTGGGTCCCGTCTGTCAGTGTCAACTAACTAACTTAGTTTAGTTAGTGTTAAACTAATACTAACCTAGTTTAATTAGTGGCCTGGGGCCCACACATCAGTGAGTCAGGGAAAGTCAAACTGGGGTCAACCCGGGTCAAACTCGCCGGAGTTGACCCAGGGCTCATCGCCGGCAAGGCCAGGGACGGCGAAGGGGTGCGGGTTTCTTCCTCCGGCGACCAAATGGCCGGCGGAGGGCATCTACGTGACGCGGGCACTCGTCCGCGTCGAGTGGTGTAGGTGGTTGGGCCTGGGGTGGCCGGAGTCGTCGCCGGCATCGACCTTGGCGGTCGCCGGGGCTCGGGTGAGGTTGGGGTCGTCGTTGTGGGGATCGTGGTGGCTCATGCGGGGCACGTACGTGCTCTACGCGGCGCGGGGAGGAATCTGGGCATGACGGCCGGACCATTAGATGGTCGGAGACTCGTCGGCGGCGAGCACAGGCGGCGGTGCGTGCGGGCGAACTCGAGGCGGCGCGTACGGTGCACGAGAGATAGAATGGAGAGGGGGAGAAGGGTCAGTGGCTCACTACGGTTGCAGGGGAGCGAACGGCGAGCTCGGGGAAGAGCTGGAGCGAGTGGGGCGGCGAGGTGGATCTCCGGCGATGGCGGATCGGGACGAGCTCAGTGCAGCGTCTCCGGGGCGAGCGAGCGCTCGGGGATGGGTCGAGGTGAAGCAGTGGACGACGGTGGAACTTTTTGGCACGGCGAGGCAACGAGTGGACGGCGGTGGCTGTGGGTTTCAGGACGGCGCGGGCGCGGCTGCGTCGGCCATGGCGTCGAGGGAGCGAGGGAGAGAGCAGGGGGGAAGTGTGAGGTGTCGGGCAGGTAGGGGCGACACCGAGGAGGCGTTCGCAGCGTCGAGGCGGTGGCCAGGTGAAGCAGAGGAGCAGGGAGGTGGCGTGGCAAGCTCGGGCGCGCGCGCCGTGTCCCTCCTCTGCCTATTGGCAGAGGTAGGCGATGACTGGCACGGGCCAGCATAGTGCTGGGCCGGCCAGTGGGCCAGGTGGGCTGCGCCAGGTAAGTTCCTTTCTCTCTCTTTTTCTGTCTTTTATTTATTCTATTATTTCTGTAACTTCAGGGCTTTATTAAAAATGCCAGGGCATTTCCAAAAATCATAAAATTAATCATGGCTACTGCTTAGAATATATCCAACAGCAAACATTTTAGTTTATGATTATTTGAGCATTTAAAATATTTTATAGCATTTAAATGCCCAAATGCAAATACTATAAGAATTAATCCAATGACCTTAAGATGTCCTAGAAAAATGTGCACCATTTTTGTCAAAGGTTTTAACCCAAAACAAAAAGGGTGGGCTTTCTAGAAGGGCATTTCAGGTTCATTGAAAAAGTTTTTAGTAAACCCTAGTTGTTCCAGGGGGGTGCTGGGGGTTCTGTCATCCCCATTTTAGTTTTCTGGGAATTTAAACATGATGCAACACTCTAATGCTTGAACTAGCTAGGGTGTGACAACTCACCCCCACTCAAAAGAATCTCGTCCCGAGATTTAGGATCCGTTGGGAAGAAGGTGGGGTACTCGAGTCGAAGATGATCCTCCCTTTCCCAAGTGGCTTCTTTCTCGGAATGGTGTGACCATTGAACCTTGAGAAACTTGATATTATGGCGTCGAGTGGTACGCTCGGCTTGATCAAGGATACGAACGGGATATTCCCGATATGAGAGGTTATCTTGTAGATCAAGCGTTTCGTGGTCCACTCCACGGATAGGGTCCGCGAAGCAACGCTTGAGTTGAGAAATGTGGAAGACATCGTGAACTCTGGAAAGATGCGAAGGTAGTTCCAATTGGTAGGCAACTTCTCCTCATTTGGCAAGAATGCGAAAGGGTCCAATGTAACGAGGAGCCAATTTGCCTTTGATACCGAAACGATGGGTTCCCTTTAACGAAGTAACCCGAAGGTAAGCCTTCTCGCCGACCTCATAAGTCGTGAGCTTATGTTTACGATCATATTGGCTCTTTTGATGAGATTGGGCTGTTTTCAATTTCTCACGAATAACGCGAACCTACTCCTCTGCTTCCTGAATCATATCCGGGCCAAAGAGTTGTCTTTCCCCGGTTTTTGACCAGTTAAGAGGCGTTCGACATTTTCGTCCATAGAGAACTTCGAAAGGAGGTTTGCCCAAGCTAGCTTGATAACTATTGTTATAAGCAAACTCCGCGAATGGAAGGCATTTCTCCCAACCCATTCCGAATGAGATGACAGAAGCTCGGAGCATATCTTCCAGAATTTGATCGACTCGCTCTACTTGACCACTTGATTGAGGATGGAAGGCGGTGCTAAAAGAGAGACGAGTTCCCATAGCATTTTGGAAACTTTCCCAAAATCGAGAGGTGAAGAGACTCCCACGGTCTGAGTTAATTTCCAATGGGACACCATGAAGAGACACTATTCGGGAGATGTATAAGTCAGCTAGCTGGCTAGCGGTGATACTCTCACGAACAGGTAGGTAATGGGCTACTTTGAAAAGACGGTCGATCACGACGAAGATGGAATTATTCCCTCTCTTGGTCCTAGGAAACCCAGTAATGAAATACATACTGATTTTATCCCATTTCCACTCAGGAATAGCCAAAGGTTGAAGGGTGCCAGCAGGCCGTTGATGCTCTGCTTTAACACGACGACAAACATCGCAATTAGCAATGTATTGAGCGATTTCTCTCTTCGTCCTAGTCCACCAAAACCTCTGGCGTAGGTCTTGATACATTTTAGTACTACCTGGATGAATGGTGAGAGGGGATTCATGAGCTTCCTTAAGGATCAGCCGCCTTAGGTTTCGTGCCTTGGGAACCACTAAGCGGTTTCCAAAGTATACGACACCTTGATCATCAACGGAGAAACAATTCGTGTAACATCCCAAAATTCTAAATTTTGGAATGTTATAATAAATAGATAGATTTGACTGATTGTTTGATTGATTGTCTGAAAGTGAGTGAATTCGAAACTTTTGAAAGTTAAATGAGAGGGAATAAAAGGACTTCCCCCACTTTCATATTTTCTTTTATGATCTCCATGAATTCAAATTCTTTTCAAACACAAAACCCTAGAGAGAAGATGACATGACTTCTTCCATTTAAAAAAATGAAAAGGGTGTTTGAAAAATAATTGAATTTCATTTGGAAATATTCCAATTCTGAAACTTTATGCGACTCAATGATTTTCACGAGAGAAGATAAAATGACTTCTTCAAATTATATGAAATATGAGTTGGGAGTTTCAAAGAATTAAATTCAAAGTTCTTTTGAATTTATTTTCAATTTGGAATGTTAGATCATCATGCATATCTTATTTTCTTGCATTTTGGTCGATCCTAGAAATTTCACGCAACTCAAGGACCTTCGGACAGAGTTGGAGATTTCGTTATTTTCTTATTTGATAGTTTTCTCGGATTGGAAAAGAGGATCATTTGATTTATTTATTTCATCTTCAATTATTTTTCCAGTGTCAAAATACATGAGAGAGGGAATAATATGACTTTCCCAAAATATAGGAAAAATGAAGATTTAATAAATAGATCAAATTTTTGTTTTCCGGTGTTTGTTTGCGTTTTATTTGGATAGGGAAAAATGCGCATTTTTGAAAATTGCATTTTAGGCCCGGAGAAAAGTTCATTTTGTTCGGCTCATTTTTAGGAGTCGGGGAAAATTTACTATAGGTTTTTCGGAGTTCGTTTAGATCTCTTTTTGTTTTTTTTCTGCACGCTGAACCGTTTATAAAAAAAAGGGAAACTTACCGCAGGCCAGCCGGGCCAAGGCCCAGGCCAGGCCGCTGCGCCCCAGCCTCACGCGCGCCAGGAGCCAGCGAAGGGAGCCCGCCGCCGCCTCTTGCTCCTGTACCGAATCCTAAAAGGATTCTAGGGCGCCCCTTGCCCCTTTTTCCTTATTTCGTTATTCCTATTCCTACTCTATTTCTTGCCTTCTACCCCAAGTAAACCCCCTCCCCTCCCCAATATAAATACCCAAGCACCCCTCCCCTCTAAACATCAAATCAAAACCCCTCTCTCCACCACCCAAGCCGTGCCTCACCCCGCGCCTCTCACCCGCGCCGCGCCCTGCGTCACCCGCCGCCGCCGCGCCTTGCCTACACCGCCGCCGCCCCTCACCCACACCACCGCCGCCGCCGCCCAACGCCGCCGCCGCCGGAGCCCCTCACCGGAGACCTCGCCGGAGGTACCGCGCCGCATCTCTTTTCTTTTCCTCGGATCGGTTTTCTTATAAATCGTTCTGATTCTTTTCTTCTCCACCGATTCGTTTTTCTTTCCGGTTCTTCGCTAAACCGTTCCGGTTTTCTAGATTGGTTTTCCGTTTCTTTCCGGTCTTTTTCTCCGAAAACCCTAGATTGGTTTTCGTTCTTCTTTTGGACCGTTCGTCTCAACGAACGTGATCACAGATTCTTTCCCGGTTAACGACGTCCATTCATTTAACCGTTCTTCTTTTCTTTCTGTTGGATTTATTCCGCAATCACGATCTCAGATCCGATCTTCGTTCTAGTTTATCTTCTCGCCCGTTTATCGGAATCAGGTGATTCAAGCGCCTGGAGTTTCGTTTCGAAACCGCCGTTCCGTCTAATCAACTTAAACAAGTTTTGCTACTGTAAAATTTTGACCTAGTTCAACTTGCTAGAACCGAGTTGTTCTTCCGCCGTTTGTTTTCGGTTTCTTTGTTCAGTTCCTTCTTTCTTTGCAACCGGAGTTCTTAAGTTGAACCTTCTGGTTCGTTCTCTCGTTCGAGTTTTACTTGTGCATTAGATGAGTACTTATTGTGTGGTTACTATTGTTTGCTTACGATAGATTGACCAGAGTGTGACGAGTAGATCTATCAAGAGTTTTAAGTGCGAATCATCTTCATCAACCTTGCAGGCAAGTTCACACTTTGACCATACCTTTTCTACAACCCAGTTTTATTGCATTAGATCAATCCTCTCACACTGCATGATTAGGATCTAATTAAATTGTGGGATGGGAAGTAGATGAGGTAGTACCTATTACCTGTATTACTATGAAACCTTTGGGAGTTACTTCTACGTTAGCTTATTATGCCATGCTATGCTAGTAGACGTGGATTGGGTGAGTGATATCCATGACAGATGTGAGTTGATAATTTTAATGGTTTATCTAAGGTGGCAACTTAAACCCACATCTGGGTGGATTGAGGCACCTGATGTCTATCAGGACTTGCCTGTTTTTTTTTGGACCGCCACCCAGGCTCAAAGGGATCATAAGATCTTTCATGCTAGAAACTTCCGTGTGCAGCCACATGCTACTATGGGCTCTGGCATAGTTGACTAAGTTGTGCGAACTCTTACGGGGTGGACTAGCAGATGTAGGGGTTATAGGTGGTACGGTCTACCCCACATGTAAGGTGCTAGCGCTTCTGAAAGACTATGTCTCGGTCATCCGTTTCTCAAACACCATGTAGTGCGAGAAAACAAACGGAGGCGATCGAGTCATGTGGGGAAAAGTGCGCAAACCTCTGCAGAGTGTACAAACTAATCATGATTAGAAATGTCCCCGGTTATGGACAACTTGAGTATCTAGTACTTGAATATCATGTGAATCTCAACATGTTACTTCTAATTAATGTTGTTGGGTTTTAATTATTTTTAATTGGGATTGAGAATGCTGTCAACCATTCTCAATGTTTCACAACCACCATGATAGTTAAATAAATTTATTCCTTTGCAGTAGGGAAAAATTGGCTTTACGCAAAACTGTAACCATAGAGCTTTCCACCAGCCATATATGCATATAGTATAGCTGTTTCATTCCATTACTCTCTATGTGTTTCATTGCCAGCATATTCCATGTGCTGACCCGTTTTCGGGCTGCAACGTTAATGTTGCAGACTTTTCAAATGACGATTGAGGTGTTTTTAGGTCGTGGCCCTATACTCAGTGATGCCGTTGGAGTTGATGGACCCATTTATCTTCCAAGTCTTCCGCTGTTATCATTATAATATGGCCTTAAGCCATATTTATTGTAATAAGTTCTTTTTGAGCCATCGATGTAATAAGTGTGTGATTGCAACTCTGCTATAAATCCTTCGATGTACTGTGTGGTGTCAGCATTACTGATCCAGGGATGACACCGTAGCACAGTAGACGTGATCCATACGGGTCAGGTCGCTACAAGATGGTATCAGAGCACATGTTGACTGTAGGACGTGACCCTAGAAACTGGCAAGCCCATAGCAAAGATTTTTCTCTACAACTTTTCCCTTTCAAAAAGATATTTTACCTCTCTTCTCTTCTGAGTTTATTCAAAATTTCCCTTTAGTGAAACCATACCCTTTTCGCTCTTGACCACTCGAGGATTCGACTGATGAGACCACTCCAAGAAGTACAGGATATCAGACAACTAAGACCACTTCGGAATGAAGAGGATTTTACCATACATTATGATAATGGAAACTACAGCTGTGAAGACTTTGAAGACTAGGAGAATTGGAGGCTCTGAAGAATCCCCAGATTTATATGACCTAGGACGGCTACCCTTATGGAGCTTGGCAGACTATGGAAGTTGTCAATACCCGAGATCAAGGTGTATTGGAGAAAGACCAAAACATGGAGAGTTAAAAACCTCAAAGTTTTGTCAAGAAAACCCTAAGGCAGGGGATATCAATTATGGAAGATAGCTCATGGCAATGACAAGGGCAGAAACACGGTTATCCGTGATGTCATCACCCGCTAATGCTATTGTCACCATGCTGAGTTAAGGATGCATTTCATCAGAATGGAATTGATGGAAGAAGGCTGATGGAGCACCTATCATAAGATGAAGTTTTAGCCCTAGCCGGTGTATCACCAGGATCTGGAGTAGTACATCAAGAAGTTTAAAATGGAGCTCCAGGAAGTCGTATTAGACAAGGAAGTATTTCATGAGGAACTCAGGATCCTGAAGATGAGAGTAGCCAAGCTGGAGGAGCTACAACCTCGAGATACCAAAGAATTGTCAGGAACTGAAGGATAGTATGACCATGGCTCATGCCAAGGATGTTGAAACCCAGAAGTTTGGAACGCAACTCCAGAATATTGAAGAATGTCACGAGAGATTTCACATCAACAGAGATTGATCTGGCAAAAGAACTTGAGAAAGACAAGCATGATCGGAAGAAGCCATTGGAGGCATGAACAAGGTTTGAAGAATTTGGAGACGTTGAAGATTTATTGACCTTTAGAAGACCAAACCCCTGTTATATACCTACGTTAGATACGATGTTTGTGAGTTGTCATTTGTTTGATGTTTTTCCGACAGCCACAATAAAATCTGTCTTTTCAAAACTTTTGCTTGTATTGTGTGCATCCCTCTTGATCTCTCTTATCTCACCCCCAAACCCATGGACCTAATAGAGGATGAATGAATATGAGCTTATAGTTTCTGGACCGATGAGCCAATTGGAGATGGACCAATGGATTCAGAACATGGAGGATCACATGGAGAATAACCCTATAGTTGGAAATGATATGACCCAGCATGCTCTTCTGTGCTTTGAAAGAGGTGCTGCTACTTGGTGGAGGATATACCAAATCATCAATGGATGGCAAGGAGTAACCACTTGGAAAGAATTTAAGTTGACTTTGCTAAAGTCTCAGTTTGTGTCCCAGAAGTTGAAGCCTTATGGAAAAGACATGAAGAAACCTTGTGCATGCAAGCTTTGTGGAGAAATAGGCTACACCCATAAAGCAGACAAGGATGAATGCATTAACTGTGAAGGAAGTCACCCAGTTGAAGAATGCCCAACTAGGCAGATCACTTGTTTCTTGTGTGAAGGGACTACCCACTATCCTGCTCAGTGTCACATTTACCCCATGGTACAACGAACCATCCAGCAGAAGAAAGAAGTAATGAAAGGAGCCCTCATGGAAATTTTAGAAGAAGTTGTGATGAAGGAAGAGATGGAGGACACATCTAAAGGGGACTCGAGTAAACCCTGCACTAAATCTTGCTATTCATGTGGAGAAGAAGGACACATCTCCCAGAATTGTAAGAATGGGGATCTAGTAGAATTCCCGGCTGAGGAAGTAGAATATGACCCACAGGAAATAGAAGCCATGATTGGTATGAAAAGGTCCAGAAAGAGAAGTAGATTGGATTCCAGGAAGGATCCGAGTCATGTCACCTGTTATGGATGCAAGGAGTCAGGGCACTACCTCAGCAGTTGCCCAAAAAGGAAACCTCGATACTTGTCAGAAGTAATATGTTTTAGTTGTAATGGAGCAGGGCACTTTGCCAGAGAATGCCCCAAGGAGAAGGAAACTTGCGCTAGATAGTTGAGTTTGCAACAAAAGAGATGGAGTAGTAGAAGTGAGAACATTCTCTTTTATATTGAGGTGTTGAGTTGAGGCAAGTAATGGAAAAACAGGAGATTGTAATAATTTGAGAATCAATAAAGTTAGCAGTGTTGGTACTGATTTGGATTTTATGAGTTACTCTATGAGGAAAGATGTTGACCATTTTGAGGATATGAGAAATATGGTCTATAAAAATATTGGAGCATTTTAAGGGTGGTAGTACCCTGTAAGAACCATTGACCCCTAGAAAAGATAAGGATACTCCACTGAGTGGATTTCGGACAAAAATGAATACGAGTTTTGTCTCGATATGTGTGATGCCCCAAGAGTATGTGGGATGAAATTGGAGACCGACAGTTGTTTGGACCAAATGTGATCAAGGAGTCAGAAGAAAATGTTAAGTTGATTCGAGATAGACTGAAAGTAGCTCAGTCCAGGCAGAAGAGTTATGTAGACTCAAAAACTCAAGGAGGTAGTCTATGAAATTGGAGACATAACATGTCTTCATGTGTTCCCTCTGCAAGGAGTTAAACGAATTGGAGTTAAGGTAAAGTTAGCCCCGAGATTTGTAGGACCATACCGAGTTTTGGAGCATATGAGAGAAGTGGCCTACAAGTTTGAGTCACCCGAAGGACTGTCAGGAGTTCAAGATGTGTTTCACGTTTCCCAGTTGAAGAAGTGCCATGCAGAGATGGCCAGTATTCCCCTGTAAGGACGCTTGACCGCGGAAAGGATAATGATGTTCCACGAAGTGGAATATGGACTTCATAAGTATAAGTTTTTATCTCGGTATGAGGGATATCCCACGAGGATGAAGAGATAAATTACTATTGGATATAAAGGAGGTATGATGTCGGAAATATGGATCAATGGAAAATTCCATGATGAGTCTGAGTAATCATGTCCTAGTTTGGTGCCAATAGAAGGAAGGAAGACAGTACAATTGGATGGATTTAAGAATACTAGGAAGTTGGAACAATGATCAGTTTCCCGATGATAAGTTCAAGGACTACAAGTGATGAGATGTGCCATAACCAACAGGCCCCAGGACCTGCCAAGAAGCAAGCACATTCTTGCTGAAGGAAGGACCCTGGAAGAGGATATACCTTTGTCAATAGACGATTTTATAGGAGTTTACGCAAAACCTGAGAGTTGTGAAGGGACGATAGATGGTTGTTTGGCTTGCAGAATCTATGGATTTATGCAAACTTGGTTCGTCGACAAGAGAAATTCTGCAATGCTTGTGAGGATGACCGAGTGTTAGAATGCGAGATTCGCTAAACCATATACAAGGTAATGATTTGGGTGCGGGATGGATTGATCACCATACTGACTTACTCTTATTATTCGCCCTGCTATATGGGATGGTAAATCTGAGTGACTTACCTATAGTGGAGAGACGATGATCAAAACCTTGTTTAAGCCTTAGAATGGTATAGGTATTTTTTCCCTTGTACAAGGCAGCTTTGCCAACCGTAGGTTATACGGTGAGGATCAACCCAGACTCATTTCCTGCAGGAGAAACCATAAATTGTTGACCACCATGAGATATCGATAGTTGTTTAGTTTTGGCGCTAGACCCGTCAGCTAAGAAGACCCAATCTTGGAATAACCTTACCTAGATGATAGACAGAAGAATTGAGGTAAAGGTTATGCCACTACCAGAAGAGCTCAGAGAAGGAATTTTCTCGAGGATTTGAGAAGACCGACACTGTCAAGAATATGGATGAAGTATACGAGTTTTGATGGAACCGTAACCATGCTTCTAAGGGTGGTAGCACCCCAAACCCCGGAGACGATCGATGAATTTTGAGGAGACCCCCAAACCCTAACCTTTTCTTGCTAGCCTCTCCGAATCTCGAGGACGAGATTCATTTTAAGGGTGGTAGGTTTGTAACATCCCAAAATTCTAAATTTTGGAATGTTATAATAAATAGATAGATCTGACTGATTGTTTGATTGATTGTCTGAAAGTGAGTGAATTCGAAACTTTTGAAAGTTAAATGAGAGGGAATAAAAGGACTTTCCCGAACTTTCATATTTGCTTTTATGATCTCCATGAATTCAAATTCTTTTCAAACACAAAACCCTAGAGAGAAGATGACATGACTTCTTCCATTTAAAAAAATGAAAAGGGTGTTTGAAAAATAATTGAATTTCATTTGGAAATATTCCAATTCTGAAACTTTATGCGACTCAATGATTTTCACGAGAGAAGATAAAATGACTTCTTCAAATTATATGAAATATGAGTTGGGAGTTTCAAAGAATTAAATTCAAAGTTCTTTTGAATTTATTTTCAATTTGGAATGTTAGATCATCATGCATATCTTATTTTCTTGCATTTTGGTCGATCCTAGAAATTTCACGCAACTCAAGGACCTTCGGAGAGAGTTGGAGATTTCGTTATTTTCTTATTTGAGAGTTTTCTCGGATTGGAAAAGAGGATCATTTGATTTATTTATTTCATCTTCAATTATTTTTCCGGTGTCAAAATACATGAGAGAGGGAATAATATGACTTTCCCAAAATATAGTAAAAATGAAGATTTAATAAATAGATCAAATTTTTGTTTTCCGGTGTTTGTTTGCGTTTTATTTGGATAGGGAAAATGCGCGTTTTTGAAAATTGCATTTTAGGCCCGGAGAAAAGTTCATTTTGTTCGGTTCATTTTTAGGAGTCGGGGAAAATTTACTTTAGGTTTTTCGGAGTTCGTTTAGATCTCTTTTTGTTTTTTTTCTGCGTGCTGAACCGTTTATAAAAAAAAGGGAAACTTACCGCAGGCCAGCCGAGCCAAGGCCCAGGCCAGGCCGCTGCGCCCTAGCCTCACGCGCGCCAGGAGCCAGCGAAGGGAGCCCGCCGCCGCCTCTTGCTCCTGTACCGAATCCTAAAAGGATTCTAGGGCGCCCCTTGCCCCTTTTTCCTTATTTCGTTATTCCTATTCCTACTCTATTTCTTGCCTTCTACCCCAAGTAAACCCCCTCCCCTCCCCAATATAAATACCCAAGCACCCCTCCCCTCTAAACATCAAATCAAAACCCCTCTCTCCACCACCCAAGCCGCGCCTCACCCCGCGCCTCTCACCCGCGCCGCGCCCTGCGTCACCCGCCGCCGCCGCGCCTTGCCTACACCGCCGCCGCCCCTCACCCATGCCACCGCCGCCGCCGCCCAACGCCGCCGCCGCCGGAGCCCCTCACCGGAGACCTCGCTGGAGGTACCGCGCCGCGTCTCTTTTCTTTTCCTCGGATCGTTTTTCTTATAAATCGTTCCGATTCTTTTCTTCTCCACCGATTCGTTTTTCTTTCCGGTTCTTCGCTAAACCGTTCTGGTTTTCTAGATCAGTTTTTCGTTTCTTTCTGGTCTTTTTCTCTGAAAACCCTAGATTGGTTTTCGTTCTTCTTTCGGACCGTTCGTCTCAACGAACGTGATCACCGATTCTTTCCTGGTTAACGACGTCCGTTCGTTTAACCGTTCTTCTTTTCTTTCTGTCCGATTTATTCCGCGATCGCGATCTCAGATCCGATCTTCGTTCTAGTTTATCTTCTCGCCCGTTTATCGGAATCAGGTGATTCAAGCGCCTGGAGTTTCGTTTCGAAACCGCCGTTCCGTCTAATCAACTTAAACAAGTTTTGCTACTGTAAAATTTTGACCTAGTTCAACTTGCTAGAACCGAGCTGTTCTTCCGCCGTTTGTTTTTGGTTTCTTTGTTCGGTTCCTTCTTTCTTTGCAACCGGAGTTCTTAAGTTGAACCTTCTAGTTTGTTCTCTCGTTCGAGTTTTACTTGTGCATTAGATGAGTACTTATTGTGTGGTTACTATTGTTTGCTTACGATAGATTGACCGGAGTGTGACGAGTAGATCTATCAAGAGTTTTAAGTGCGAATCATCTTCATCAACCTTGCAGGCAAGTTCACACTTTGATCATACCTTTTCTACAACCCAGTTTTATTGCATTAGATCAATCCTCTCACACTGCATGATTAGGATCTAATTAAATTGTGGGATGGGAAGTAGATGAGGTAGTACCTATTACCTGTATTGCTATGAAACCTTTGGGAGTTACTTCTACGTTAGCTTATTATGCCATGCTATGCTAGTAGACGTGGATTGGGTGAGTGATATCCATGACAGATGTGAGTTGATAATTTTAATGGTTTATCTAAGGTGGCAACTTAAACCCACATCTGGGTGGATTGAGGCACCTGATGTCTATCAGGACTTGCCTGTTTTTTTTTGGACCGCCACCCAGGCTCAAAGGGATCATAAGATCTTTCATGCTAGAAACTTCCGTGTGCAGCCACATGCTACTATGGGCTCTCGCATAGTTGACTAAGTTGTGCGAACTCTTACGGGGTGGACTAGCAGATGTAGGGGTTGTAGGTGGTACGGTCTACCCCACATGTAAGGTGCTAGCGCTTCTGAAAGACTATGTCTCGGTCATCCGTTTCTCAAACACCATGTAGTGCGAGAAAACAAACGGAGGCGATCGAGTCATGTGGGGAAAAGTGCGCAAACCTCTGCAGAGTGTACAAACTAATCATGATTAGCCGTGTCCCCGGTTATGGACAACTTGAGTATCTAGTACTTGAATATCATGTGAATCTCAACATGTTACTTCTAATTAATGTTGTTGGGTTTTAATTATTTTTAATTGGGATTGAGAATGCTGTCAACCATTCTCAATGTTTCACAACCACCATGATAGTTAAATAAATTTATTCCTTTGCAGTAGGGAAAAATTGGCTTTACGCAAAACTGTAACCATAGAGCTTTCCACCAGCCATATATGCATATAGTATAGCTGTTTCATTCCATTACTCTCTATGTGTTTCATTGCCAGCATATTCCATGTGCTGACCCGTTTTCGGGCTGCAACGTTAATGTTGCAGACTTTTCAGACGACGATTGAGGTGTTTTTAGGTCGTGGCCCTATACTCAGTGATGCCGTTGGAGTTGATGGACCCATTTATCTTCCAAGTCTTCTGCTGTTATCATTATAATATGGCCTTAAGCCATATTTATTGTAATAAGTTCTTTTTGAGCCATCGATGTAATAAGTGTGTGATTGCAACTCTGCTATAAATCCTTCGATGTACTGTGTGGTGTCAGCATTACTGATCCAGGGATGACACCGTAGCACAGTAGACGTGATCCATTCGGGTCAGGTCGCTACAATTCGCGACTCCTTTCTTAATGTTTCTCTTAATACGGGAGATTCCCGGATCTACCTTCTGTGCCTTGATGATCTGATCCTTAAGGGTAGGTTTCGCCACCAGGGTGGATAGGAATCCTTGAGGAACAATGTGAAGATTAAGCTTACGAAATTCCTCATGGAGAAGTGGTTGACTTTGTTGTAACATCAGGTTGTTACAATAAGATTTACGACTTAGCACATCAGCCATGACATTGGCTTTGCCCGGGGTGTAAGTTATTCCTAAGTCGTAATCCGAGATCAACTCGACCCAACGTCTTTGCCTGAGATTCAAATCCGGTTGGGTGAATATATATTTCAAACTTTGGTGATCGGTGAAGATCTCGCAACGATTACCGAGGAGGTAATGTCGCCAAGTTTTAAGTGCATGGACTACAGCTGCAAGCTCTAGATCATGTGTGGGATAATTTTCCTCATGTGGGTGTAATTGCCGTGAAGCATAGGCAATTACCTGACGATCTTGCATGAGTATGCAACCTAGTCCTTGTCGCGAGGCGTCGCAATAGATAATAAAGTCCTTGGAGAAATCTGGTGGTACCAGTACGGGTGCAGATGTCAGGCGTCTTTTCAGTTCCTGAAAGCTGAACTCGCACTGTGGGGTCCACTCGAACTTTTTATCTTTCTTGAGGAGTTCAGTTAGAGGTTTAGCAACCTTGGAGAAATTCTCGACCAAGCGGCGGCAATAACTCGCTAAGCCAAGGAAGCTCCGAACTTGCTTGACCATCTCAGGTGGAGTCCAATCAAGGACGGCTTGAACTCGCTCGGGATTGATAGCAATACCCTTACCAGAGATTACATGGCCTAAATAGGCCACTTCTGGCAACCAAAATTCACACTTGGAGAATTTGGCATAAAGGTGATGCTCTCGAAGTTTCGTCAACACCAGCCTTAGATGTTTGGCATGTTCCTCTTCATTCTTGGAGTAGATGAGTATGTCATCGAGGTAAAGTACGACGAATTTATCCATATACTCCATGAATACCGAGTTCATTAACCAAGAGAAGGTGGATGGGGCATTGGTTAGACCGAAGGACATAACGGTGTACTCGTATTGGCCATAACGAGTAACAAAGGCCGTTTTGGGAATGTCCCCATTTCTGATTTTGATTTGATGGTAGCCCAACCTCAAATCCATCTTGGAAAAGATTGAGGATCCAGCGAGCTGGTCATACAGATCGTTGATCCTGGGAAGCGGATACTTGTTCTTGATGGTGACCAAGTTGACAGGTCGGTAATCTACAACCATCCGATCCGTTCCATCCTTCTTCTTGACAAAGAGGACGGGGCAAGCCCAAGGAGAGGAACTAGGACGGATGAAACCCTTTTTCAAGGACTCATCGAGTTGGTTCTTAAGCTCGGCTAGTTCTAAGGGTGCCATCTTATAGGGTCTTCTAGAAATTGGAACGGTTCCTGGAACAAGGTCTATCACAAACTCGACATCCCTGTCAGGTGGAACACCTGGCAGTTCTTCTGGAAAGACATCCGGAAAATCTCGGACTACCGGAATATCCTCAAGGTCTGGAAGGGGGTTGGCATTTAGGGAGTAAAGCTGGCGCTTGGCCACTCGAGTTAAGACATTGAATGTCTTGCCCGATGGGTGAGTAAGTTGAACGGTTCTAGTGGCACAATCAATCTTAGCGTAATGAGCTGACATCCAGTCCATACCCAAGATGATGTTTATGTCCGAGGACTTGAGAGCTATTAAGGATGCAAGGAAGACAAGTCTATCGACAAGAATTTCGTTCCCATGGCTTACTCTAGAAGTTTGCCATCTAGAGCCAGGGGTTTGAATTTCCATGGTAGTGGGCATGTCACAGAATGTCGTGTTATGCAAACGAGCATAGTTCTCGGATATGAATGAATGAGATGCTCCAGTATCGAAAAGAACAGATGCCGGATGGAAATTAACAAGGAGCGTACCAAGGACGACGTTAGGATCCTCATGCGCCTCCTCGGCTGAGACATAGTTGACATGGCCACGTGCAGTGGTGACCGGCTTGGCGTAGAATGTCTTTCCCGCTGGCTTACCACGGCCAACGGACTTTCCAGACTGATTGGGGTTGTTGTTCTGGGGACACTCTCGACTATAGTGACCCGGCTCTCCACACTTGAAACATGTCACAACATTGGGGCGTGGAGCAGCATTAGCAGCAGGGCCACCATAGGGCTTGGGCGGTGCAAACTGCTGGTTGGGACGAGGCGCCTCAAAGGATGGCCTCGGAATGAACCTGGGTGGCAGTGCCGTGCTTGGAATCCACACCCGGCGCTTCTGAGATCCAGAGCCAGATGAAGAGCCAAAATCATGAGAGTGCTTGCGTGAAGCGTCATAGTCAGACTGGCCTGTCTCAGCACTGATGGCTTTATTGACCAACTTCTGAAAGGAGGTGCACTCGTGCAGACGAAGATCGCGGCGAAGCTCAGGGCTAAGTCCCTTGCGGAACCTTGCCTGCTTCTTAGCGTCGGTAGATACTTCTTCAGGAGCATAACGTGCCAGATTCCCAAATTCACGACTATATGCATCCACAGTCAGTCTTCCTTGGGTGAAATTGCAGAACTCTTCCCTCTTGCGATCTATGAGACCTTCCGGGATGTGATGCTCACGGAAAGCCTCACTGAATTCAGCCCAAGTAGTGATTTGGCCGACCGGGCGCATAGCTTCAAAATTTTCCCACCAAAGACTAGCAGGGCCTTCAAGGTGATAGGCAGCATAAGTAACCTTATCAGCTTCGGCAACGTTGGCAGAACGTAGCTTGTGGGTGATGCTGCGGAGCCAGTCATCCGCATCGAGGGCTCGACAGAATGGTTAAACTTTGGTGGGTACAACTTGATGAAGTCATTGATTGACACCAAGTCATTTCGCTGATGGCGTGCAGTGTTCTGCTCAATCCGCTCCAGCAAGCGGTTAGTCTCGCGCTTGTTTCTTTCCCCCTCCAGCATCACTTCGGCCAGAGAAGGCGGGTGAGGCAGATTTCAACCCCTAACTGCACTGGCTTCCCCCTGCTCCGGGGCAGCAGGGTTGCTGTGGGTGTTGACCATCCTAGGAGAAAACAAGACAACGGTTTAGATAAGGATGGCACAAACTTAGCAAGGAAGTGCAGAATGTAATGGATAACATGGAATGCTAAGATGTTCATTGCACGACATGGTAATATAGAAACTGCCATATATATACCATTGGTCATACACACCGTACATAGTTTAGTACAAGCCCAGGCTAGAGTACAACTACGGTGAAAACATTACATCTAATCGAAGGCATTCCAAGCTCCTATACATTATTTGTCTACGCCTCCGGAATTTATTACACACTAATTCATATTCCACAAGTCACGCAGGACAGTGAAGATACAACTATTACAATACTAGTGATACTACTACTAACTCAGACAGCTCCGTAGTAGTCCTCATAGAAGTCACCTCCATAGCCTGGAAGTTCAATGTGATCATCTGGGAACAGACAGTCCTGAGGAGCTTGTGGACCAAAGGGGCTAGGATGAGGTCTTGGACCAACAAACGGTGGCCTGTGGGGACCACGGGGTGGGGTGATGCCTCCCACATCACGCCAATCCACCACATCTGGCAGAGCAGATCTCACAGGATACAGATCCCTTGTATCCATACATCCAGCTTGCACCGCAGGTGCAAACCGAGTCAAAGTGGCCCAATGATCAGCACGGGTGTTGAAAAGCTCCAGTCTCAAGGCCCGATTCTCTCGGTCCTTATCCTCGAGCATCTCGGCAGTGGTGCGAGTTAGTGAGTCCTCACGTGTGGAATCAGCATAGATAGCCTGGAGATACCCTTGTGCTCCCGGGAGTGAAGCTGGCATATAACGGAAGTCGGTGTTCCGAAGCAGGCCAGTCCGGACTCGCATGATGGTCATCATGGAATAGGCAGCATCCTTCACAGCCATCTCAACAGTAACCCCGAGTCCATAGGAACAGTGGAGGGGCTCGGTAGATCCAGGATAAGAAGGAAATATCCTGACGGTGCAGAAATATTGGCTTTGATTAAAGTCTCGGAATTGCTCTTCAACAGTGTATTCGGGATACCAATGGTAACCCTCTCGATCATTACCCGGACTAACATAGCAGTATGACCGGGCACATCGAGGCACCGGGTCAGGCGAACCACTTGGTTTTGAGCATGAGTGGCCATCTGAAAGCACAACCACAATGCAAAGACATTAGAATTTCTAGGGAAAATTTGACAGTATAACAGCTGTAAATGCTCAGAAAAAGATTTGAGACATCCACAACAGTTTGCAATACCACTCAACAACATCATATCAGGGTTCTGATTCAACTGGCAACATACTAAAAGTAGTAGAAACTGAATTGAGGCTTGTAACAACAATCATATAAGCTACTACGGATTAGTAACACGTGAACCTGACAGAAGAAGAGAGCCTAGTCCTTAACCCATGTTGAATGAGAAGAGAATGACTCAGATCAGAGGGCATAAGGTAAAGGAGTAAATGAGCCTTACGTTCCCTCCCACAATCAATTCCCCTACATATAACTAAAGCATTTCTAGACTTGACATCGACTAGTTTGGCTCAACGAACCTACAGGCAGCCCGACTCTAATGCCAACACTATCAGGACCCTGATTCCAAGTCACATCGATCTAGCCAATAACACATCATATCACATTGCGGCCTCACGCACGGTATCCCCATGGGTGTCGCCTTACCATGGCCCGGGACCGTTTGCGCCTTTTGGCTCACGTATATGATAGTGTCGCTAGCATCCATATGACAGAGAACCTGGGCCGACATGGCTAGTCGTGAACCCAAAGCGGCGCAGACCTATGGAGACAGGCATACATGAATCACATCGAGCATGTCGGTCATTAGCGTGTGAATCCGGGTTGTAGCACTGGGCTAACAGGACTCCGGGGAACCCGGGCTGTAGCAGGCTAGGCAGGACTCCGGATGTCACCGCGTGACATTTCCCCGAAGGGACAAACATAGGAACGAAGTGAAACACATGCCGGCCAGTCAAGTGTCCTAAGCAGTAGTGCTGGGCTAGCAGGACTCCGGTGAACCGGGCTGTAGCGGACTACTATGGCTCGAGGAACACTAGACTACATTTCCCCATAAGAAAGGCTGCCAAGGATAAACAACTAGATTGTCGGATCCCACACATACCAAGCATTTCAATCATACACACAATATGCTCGATATGTGTAAATACAACATGGCATCACAACAAAACTCTACAACTCAAGTACTTTATTTAAAGGCTCCAGAGAGCCATACATAACATGTTCATACAGGTACGGGTCACATGACCCGACACTCAAGTCATACAAGCATACAAGCACATGCAGAAGCAAATAGTCTGAGTACAGACGCTAGAAAGAAAGAAGGCTTCTCGAAGCCTGTCTATCTACATAGGGCCCTCCATGGCCGGGATCACCACCTCGGTGGCAAGTCACTCATCGACGTCGAGATCTGCATAAAACCCGTCGGAGGGGGCGGTGTTGTCATCTGAAAATAGTAATTAAGCAAACATGAGTACAAAGGTACTCAGCAAGTCTTACATCAAAACCTACTATACATGCTCATTCTCAAGAAGGTGGTGGAGTTATTGCAGCAAGCCAGCTGTGACTCTTGGCTAAGCTATCCTACGAGACTCCACTAGTAAAATAGTTTTCCCACATGAGTCCACTAATCACCAACACAATACTCCACCGGGGATCCTCCCTCGTCATCCTACGAGAGGGCCATCCTCGGTACTCACACTTATCTTGAGTCTTTTAGTAGTATCCATTAACTTGTCTATGAACTGTATAGGCAACCAAGTAGTCCTTTACCGTGGACGCGGCTATTCGAATAGATGATGTTAACCCTGCAGGGGTGTACTTCTTCATACACGCTCTCACCACTTACCGCCGTTTACACAACATGTACTCGGCAACCTTTAAGCGGAGGCCCAACGAGGGTGTCGGCCACGGCCTACCTAAACACTCAAGTCTCTAGTCCAGGTTTATCGCCTATCCAGGTTCCATCCGCAGGGAGTCCGGCCAAGGTTTCCGCATACGGCCCTGAACGATGTGAACAGGGTTCCCGAGACGCCAAACGGGTGCCTGGCATACCCGGCCACGGTGTATCTACCGCAACATAGCCCACCCCTAGGGTCAACGCTACGCACGGCCGCCAACACATAACCTACAAACACCAGAAACTATTTGCAACTCCTGGACAGAGTACTAGGGTGATTAAGAAGCCGAGAGGGTCCATTGGTTTTGGGCCCAATGTATGGTAGTAACTGAATCTTAAATCACACATACAAATCTCAGTTCTTAGGGACGGCCTCAATGAAACAACCCACCATGTACTCCTACATGGCCTCTCATCGATACCTTTACCAAAACATGTTCAACACATCCTCACATTACCGACATGATCATTTCACTCTAGCCCATCACCCAGATTAACCAGACCTGACACAACTCTAAGCATAGCAGGCATAGCAAGGTAGGAAACACAAACATGGCTCAATCAACTCCTACACATGCTAGTGGGTTTCATCTAGTTACTGTGGCAATGAAAGGTCATGCAGAGGATAAGGGTTCAACTACCATAGCACACAGCAGTTTGAAACGATGTTGTCTTAATGCAGTAAATGAGAGCAGAGGCGAGAACATGGGATTGTATTGATATGATGAATGGGGCTGCTTGCCTGATGGAGTGGTAGTAGGGTACTGCCCTTCAGACGGATACTCGGGGTTATCCTCGGAGGCAGAACCTACCACGAAAGGCACACCGAACATAATCAACACATGACAATATGCAACAATATGATGCATGCTATGACATGGCAAAATGAATGTGTCTTGGCCTAAAGCAAGCTAAAAAAGAAAGGAATGAACCCATTTGAATAAAAGATTCAAATGTTAGTTCATTTAACATAGTCTTATTAGTGAATTATCTTATTTTTCTTAAACAGCAAGGTTATCTTGTTTTGTCATGCATGAAACCATTACCAATGGATAGATTGAATTTTTCTGATCAAAATTCATATATAAATCTTTGCATTTGGAGTTATGGTTGATTTTCTATGATTTTTTAGAAGTTTTGGCTATTTTCTGGAATTTTTAGAAGTCAGCCTGGCATTAGTGTGATGTCAGCGGTCAACTGAGACGGTCCAGGTCAACCCTGACCTGTGGGTCCCGTCTGTCAGTGTCAACTAACTAACGAAGTTTAGTTAGTGTTAAACTAATACTAACCTAGTTTAATTAGTGGCCTGGGGCCCACACGTCAGTGAGTCAGGGAAAGTCAAACTGGGGTCAACCTGGGTCAAACTCGCTGGAGTTGACCTGGGGCTCGTCGCCGGCAAGGCCAAGGACGGTGGAGGGGTGCGGGTTTCTTCCTCCGGCGACCAAATGGCCGGCGGAGGGCATCTACGTGACGCGGGCACTCGTCCGCGTCGAGTGGTGTAGGTGGTTGGGCCTAGGGTGGCCGGAGTCGTCACTGGCGTCGACCTTGGCGGTCGCCGGGGCTCGGGTGAGGTCGGGGTCGTTGTTGTGGGGGTTGTGGTGGCTCATGCGGGGCACGTACGTGCTCTGCGTGGCGCGGGGAGGAATCTAGGCACGACGGCCGAACCATTAGATGGCCGGAGACTCGGCGGCGGCGAGCACAGGCGGTGGTGCGTGCGGGCGAACTCGAGGCGGCGCGTACGGTGCACGAGAGCTCGAACCGAGAGGGGGAGAAGGGTCAGTGGCTCACTGCGGTTGCAGGGGAGCGAACGGCGAGCTCGGGGAAGAGCTGGAGCAAGCGTGGCGGCGAGGGGGATCTCCGGCGATGGCGGACAGGGACGAGCTTGGTGCAGCGTCTCCGGGGCGAGCGAGCGCTCAGGGATGGGTCGAGGCGAAGTAGTGGACGACGGTGGAACTTTTTGGCACGGCGAGGCAACGAGTGGACGGCGGTGGCTGCGGGTTTCACGACAGCGCGGGCGCGGCTGCGTCGGCCATGGCGTCGAGGGAGCGAGGGAGAGAGTAGGGGGGGGGAAGTGTGAGGTGTCGGGCAGGTAGGGGCGACACCGAGGAGGCGTTCGCGGCGTCGAGACGGTGGCCAGGTGAAGCAGAGGAGCAGGGAGGTGGCATGGCGAGCTCGGGCGCACGCGCCGTGTCCCTCCTCTGCCTACTGGCAGAGGTAGGCGATGACTGGCATGGGCCAGCACAGTGCTGGGCCGGCCAGTGGGCCAGGTGGGCTGCGCCAGGTAAGTTCCTTTCTCTCTCTTTTTCTATTTTTTTATTTATTCTATTATTTCTGTAACTTCAGGGCTTTATTAAAAATGCCAGGGCATTTCCAAAAATCATAAAATTAATCATGGCTACTGCTTAGAATATATCCAACAACAAACATTTTAGTTTATGATTATTTGAGCATTTAAAATATTTTATAGCATTTAAATGCCCAAATGCAAATACTATAAGAATTAATCCAATGACCTTAAGATGTCCTAGAAAAATATGCACCATTTTTGTCAAAGGTTTTAACCCAAAACAAAAGGGTGGCCTTTCTAGAAGGGCATTTCAGGTTCATTGAAAAGTTTTTAGTAAACCCTAGTTGTTCCAGGGGGGTGCTGGGGGTTCTGTGATCCCCATTTCAGTTTTCTGGGAATTTAAACATGATGCAACACTCTAATGCTTGAACTAGCTAGGGTCTGACATGGACATAACGAGGAGTCTCGAAATGGTCGAGAGGTGAAGATTGATATATGGGAAGGTTATATACGAACACCGGAATGGTTCCGATGAGGTTCGTGGATTTTTCGGAGTACCGGGAGGCTACCGGAACCCGCCGGGAAAGTTAATGGGACTATTGGGCCATAGTGGAGAGAGGAAGGCTCCCACAGGAGGTGGCGCCCCAAGCCCAAACCGAATTGTACTAGGGGTGGGGGGCGTGGCCCCCTTTTCCTTCTCCCTCTCCCCTTTTTCCATTTCCCCTCTCCATTGGTTGAAAGAAGGGGGGCCGAATCCTACTTGGACTAGGAGTCCAATTAGGACCCCCCCTTGGCGCGCCCCCTTGGGCCGGCCACCTCCTCCTCCCCCCTTTATATACGAAGGCGGGGGGCACCCCAAAGGCACATCAATTGTTCTTTAGCCATGTGCGGTGCCCCCCTCCACAGTTTACCACCTCGGTCATATTGTCGTAGTGCTTAGGCGAAGCCCTATGCAGATCATATCATCAATACCGTTACCACGCCGTCGTGCTGACAAAACTCTCCCTCGACCCTCTACTGGATCAAGAGCTCGAGGGACGTCATCGTGCTGAACATGGAGGTGCCGTATGTTCGGTACTTGGATCGGTTGGATCGTGAATACGTTCGACTACATCGACCGTGTTAACCTAACGCTTCCGCTTTCGGTCTACGAGGGTACATGGACACACTCTCCCCGTCTCGTTGCTATGCATCTCCTAGATAGATCTTGCGTGATCGTAGGATTTTTTTTGAAATTGCATGCTACGTTCCCCAACAGTGGCATCCGAGCCAGCTCTATGCGTAGATGATATGCACGAGTAGAACACAAAGAGTTGTGGGCGATAATAGTCATACTGCTTACCACCAACGTCTAACTTTGATTCGGCGGTATTGTTTGATGAAGCGGCCCGGACCGACATTACATGACCGCATTCATGAGAATGGTCCTACTGACGTGCTTCGCACACAGGTGGCTGGCGGGTGCCTGTTTCTCCAACTTTAGTTGAATCAGTTTAACTACGGATGGTCCTTGTTGAAGGTTAAAACATCACACTTGACGAAAAATCGTTGTGGTTTTGATGCGTAGGTAAGAACGGTTCTTGCTAGAAGCCCGTAGCATCCATGTAAAACTTGCAACAACAAAGTAGAGGACGTCTAACTTGTTTTCGCAGGGCATGTTGTGATGGGATATGGTCAAGACGTGATGAGATATAAATTGTTGTATGAGATGATCATGTTTTGTAACAGTTATCGGCAACTGGCAGGAGCCATATGGTTGTCGCTTTATTGTACGAAATGCAATCACCATGTAATTGCTTTAGTTTATCACTAAGTAGTAGAGATAGTCGTAGAAGCAATAGTTGGCGAGACGACAACGATGCTACGATGGAGATCAAGGTGTCAAGGCGGTGACGATGGAGATCATAATGGTGCTTTGGAGATGGAGATCAAAGGCACAAGATGATGATGGCCATATCATGTCACAAATTTTGATTGCATGTTATGTTTATCTTTTATGCATCTTATTTTGCTTAGTACAACGGTAGCATTATAAGATGATCCCCCACTAAATTTCAAGGTATAAGTGTTCTCCCTGAGTATGCACCGTTGTTACAGTTCGTTGTGCCGATACACCACGTGGGATCGGGTGTGATAAGCTCTACGTTCACATACAACGGGTGTAAGACAGTTTTGCACGTGCAGAATACTCGGGATAAACTTGACGAGCTTAGCATATGCAGATATGGCCTCGGAACACTGAGACCGAAAGGTCGAACGTGAATCATATAGTAGATATGATCAACATAGTGATGTTCACCATTGAAAACTACTCCATCTCACGTGAGGATCAGACATCGTTTAGTTTATATGGATCACGTGATCATTTAGATGACTAGAGGGATTTATATCTAAGTGGGAGTTCTTTAGTAATATGATTAATTGAACTTTAATTTATCTGGAACTTAGTACCTGATAGTTTTTGCATATCTATGTTGTTGTAGATCAATGGCCCGTGCTACCATTCCCTTGAATTTTAATGCATTCCTAGAGAAAGCTAAGTTGAAAGATGATGGTAGCAATTACACGGACTGGGTTCGTAACTTGAGGATTATCCTCATTGCTGCACAAAAGAATGAAGGAAATATGCCCTAGAGGCAATAATAATGTTGTTATTTATATTTCCTTATATCATGATAAATGTTTAATATTCATGTTAGAATTGTATTAACCGGAAACTTAGTACATGTGTGAATACATAGACAAACATAGTGTCCCTAGTATGCCTCTACTTGACTAGCTCGTTAATCAAAGATGGTTAAGTTTCTTGACCATAGACATCTATTGTAATTTGATGAACGGGATAAACTCATTAGAGAATGATGTGATGGACAAGACCCATCCGTTAGCTTAGCATTATGATCGTTTAGTTTTATTGCTATTGCTTTCTTCATGACTTATACATATTCCTCTGACTATCAGATTATGCAACTCCCGAATACCGGAGGAACGCCTTGTGTGCTATCAAACGTCACAACGTAATTGGGTGATTATAAAGATGCTCTACAGGTGTCTTTGAAGGTGTTTGTTGAGTTGGCATAGATCGAGATTAGGATTTGTCACTCCGTGTATCAGAGAGGTATCTCTGGGCCCTCTCGGCAATGCACATTGATACGTCTCCAATGTATCTATAATTTTTGATTGTTCCATGCTATATTATATCCTGTTTTGGACATTATTGCGCTTTATTATACACTTTTATATTATCTTTGGGACTAACCTATTAACCGGAGGCCCAACCCAGAATTGCTGTTCTTTGCCAATTTCAGAGTTTCGCAGAAAAAGAATATCAAACGGAGTCCAAAAGGAATGAAACCTTCGGGAACGTGATTTTCGGAACGAACATGATCCAGAGGACTTGGACCCTACGTTAAGAAAGCAACCAGGAGGGCACGAGGTAGGGGGCGCGCCTACCCCCCCAGGCACGCCCTCCACCCTTGTGGGGGCCACGTTGCTCCACCGACGTACTTCTTCCTCCTATATATACCTACGTACCCCCAAACTACCAGATACGGAGCCAAAACCCTAATTCCACCGCCGCAACCTTCTGTACCCGTGAGATCCCATCTTGGGGCCTTTTCCGGTGCTCTGCCGAAGGGGGAATCGATCGCGGAGGGCTTCTACATCAACACCATAGCCTCTCTGATGAAGTGTGAGTAGTTTACTTCAGACCTTCGGGTCCATAGTTATTAGCTAGATGGCTTCTTCTCTATTTTTGGATCTCAATACAAAGTTCTCCCCCTCTCTTGTGGAGATCTATTCGATGTAATCTTGTTTTGCGGTGTGTTTGTTGAGATCGATGAATCTTGGGTTTATGATCAAGTTTATCTATGAACAATATTTGAATCTTCTCTGAATTCTTTTATGTATGATTCGTTATCTTTGCAAGTCTCTTCGAATTATCAGTTTGGTTTGGCCTACTAGATTGATCTTTATTGCAATGGGAGAAGTGCTTAGCTTTGGGTTCAATCTTGCGGTGTCCTTTCCCAGTGAGAGTAGGGGAAGCAAGGCACGTATTGTATTGTTGCCATCGAGGATAACAAGATGGGGTTTATATCATATTGCATGAGTTTATCCCTCTACATCATGTCATCTTGCTTAAAGCGTTACTCTGTTCTCTTGAACTTAATACTCTAGATGCATGCTGGATAGCAGTCGATGTGTGGAGTAATAGTAGTAGATGCAAGCAGGAGTCAGTCTACTTGTCTCGGACGTGATGCCTATATACATGATCATACCTAGATATTCTCATAACTATGCTCAATTCTGTCAATTACTCAACTGTAATTTGTTTACCCACCGTAATACTTATGCTCTCGAGAGAAGCAACTAGTGAAACCTATGGCCCCCGGGTCTATTTTCCATCATATTAATCTTCCATCAACAAGATATTTCCTTTTCTGTTTATTTTGCTTTATTTACTTTGCATCTTTATCATAAAAATACCAAAAATATTATCTTATCATATCTATCAGAACTCACTTTCGTAAGTGACCATGAATGGATTGACAACCCCTTTATTGCGTTGGTTGCGAGGATTTTATTTGTTTGTGTAGGTGTGAGGGACTCGTGCGTGGCCTCCTACTGGATTGATACCTTGGTTCTCAAAAACTGAGGGAAATACTTACGCTACTTTACTGCATCACCCTTTCCTCTTCAAGGGAAAACCAATGTAGTGCTCAAGAGGTAGCAAGAAGGATTTCTGGCGCCGTTGCCGGGGAGTCTACTCAAAAGTCAACATACCAAGTACCCATCACAAACCATTATCTCCCGCATTACATTATTTGCCATTTGCCTCTCGTTTTCCTCTCCCCCACTTCACCCTTGCCATTTTATTCGCCCTCTCTCTCCGTCCTCCTTCTCTTTCTCTATTTGCCTCTTTTTTCCGTTTCTTATTTGCTTGTGTGTTGGATTGCTTGCTTGTCGTTATGGCTAGTCCCCTATCTTCTCCGTTGTCTCCCGAAAATGAAGTTCTTAATTTTAAGCAAAGGGAAGGAGAAAATCTAAAAGACGCTTGGTATAGAATTTGCAATGCTCAAAATAGATCTACCAGAAACCAATCTACTACCATTCTTCTCCGCAATTTTTATGTAGGCACTACTCCTTGGCACAGATATGTCCTTGACACCATTACCGAAGGGAATTTCTTGGGTAGCCACACTTTTGATTCCTATAATGCTATGATAGATTTTTTTGGCTCACCCCCTCTTTTGGTTAATGGAACTATGTTAACTTTGGAGCATGTAATGCAAAAACTTGAAATTATTGAAAATAAAGTTGCTACCATAGAGTTAATTGAAAATCTGGATAAAAAGATCCACAGCCAAATTACTCAATATGGATCTAAAGTAGGAGTCACTTTGAAAAATATTAAGGAGAAGGAACCCATAGTTAATGAAAGAATAAATCAGGATTGTACTAGAATCGATAAACTTGAGGGTAACATTACCAACTTGGGAACCGCTTTTTCTTCCATAAAGAATACTCCAAGTCCTCCAACTAAAATTGCCAAGCTTATGTATGTTCTAAAAATAAGGGTGAATCCTCTAGCAAGGCGGATCTCAAATCTATAAGTATTCATCCCAATATTTTTGCTATCATTAAAGAACCGTTTGCTACTAATGATTTTTTCGATTTTGTTCATAGAAGTTTGATAATTGATAAAAGGAAAAAAAATCTTAAGGGTGATAAATGTCTCATTAAAGAATTACCAACTAAAGATACCTAGATCTATCTTCGCTTTTATGCCTAGCTAGGGGCGTTAAACGATAGCGCTTGTTGGAGGCAACCCAATTTTATTTTTATTCCTTGCTTTTTGCTCCTGTTTAGTAATAAATAATTTATCTAGCCTCTGTTTTGGTTGTGTTTTTTGTGTTTAATTAGTGTTTGTGCCAAGTAGAACCGTTGGGAAGACTTGGGGAAAGTCTTTTGAATCTTGCTGTAAAAAACAGAAACTTTGCGCTCACGAGAATTGCTGCAATTTTTATTTGGAAAGTGCTATTTAGTTAATTATTTTTGAATATGATTAATATATAAATGCCTCACGTCAAGAAATTTATTTTAGAATTTTTGGGGTTCCAGAACTTGCGTTAGCTACAGATTACTACAGACTGTTCTGTTTTTGACATATTCTGTTTTTCGTGTGTTGTTTGCTTATTTTGATGAATCTATGGCTAGTAAAATAGTTTATAAACGATAGAGAAGTTGGAATACAGTAGGTTTAACACCAATATAAATAAAGAATGAGTTCATTACAGTACCTTGAAGTGGTGTTTTGTTTTATTTCGCTAACGGAGCTCACGAGATTTTCTATTTTAAGTTTTGTGTTGTGAAGTTTTCAAGTTTTGGGTAAAAGATTTGATGGATTATGGAACAAGGAGTGGCAAGATCCTAAGCTCATTGATGCCCATGGCACCCCAAGATAATATAAGGACACCTAAAAGCCAAAGCTTGGGGATGCCCCGGAAGACATCCCCTCTTTTGTCTACTTCCATCGGTAACTTTACTTGGAGCTATATTTTTGTTTACCACATGATATGTGTTTTGCTTGGATCATCTTGTATTATTTGAGTCTTTATTTGTTAGTTTGCCACAATCATCCTTGCTGTACACACCTTTTGAGAGAGACACACATGATTTGGAAATTATTAGAATACTCTATGTGCTTCACTTATATCTTTTGAGTTATATAGTTCTTGCTCTAGTGCTTCACTTATATCCTTTAGAGCATGGTGGTGGATTTGTTTTATAGAAACTATTGTTCTCTCATACTTCAATTAGATTATTTTGAGAGTCCTACAAAACAGCGTGGTAATTTTCTTTAATTTTGTTAGGCATTCAAGATTAATAAAAAAATTCTTATGAGTGTGTTGAATACTATGAGAAGTTTGATACTTGATAATTGTTTTGAGATATGGAGATGGTGATATTTGAGTCATGTTAGTTGAGTAGTTGTGAATTTGAGAAATACTTGTGTTGAAGTTTGTGATTCCCGTAGCATGCACGTATGGTGAACCGTTATGTGATGAAGTCGGAGCATGATTTATTTATTGATTGTCTTCCTTATGAGTGGCGGTCGGGGACGAGCGATGGTATTTTCCTACCAATATATCCCCCTAGGAGCATGCGCGTAATACTTTGCTTTGATAACTAATAGATTTTTGCAATAAGTATATGAGTTCTTTATGACTAATGTTGAGTCCATGGAGCATACGCACTTTCTTCCTTCCACCATTGCTAGCCTCTCTAATACCGCGCACTTTTCGCCGGTATCATACACCCACCATATACCTTCCTCAAAACAGCCACCATACCTACCTATCATGGCATTTCCATAGCCATTCCGAGATATATTGCCATGCAACTTACCACCGTTCCATTTATTATGACACGCTCCATCATTGTCATATTGCTTTGCATGATCATGTAGTTGACATTGTATTTGTGGCAAAGCCATCGTTCATAATTCTTTCATACATGTCACTCTTGTTTCATTGCATATCCCGGTACACCACCGGAGGCATTCACATAGAGTCACATTTTGTTCTAAGTATTGAGTTGTAATTGTTGAGTTGTAAGTAAATAAAAAAGTGTGATGATCATCATTTTTAGAGCATTGTCCCAAGTGAGGAAAGGATGATGGAGACTATGATTCCCCCACAAGTCGGGATGAGACTCCGGACTAAAAAAGAGGCCATAAAAAGTCCCAAATAAAAAAAGAGAACAAAGTAGCACCATGATCTTCATGATAGAGAGTCTCCTATGTTGTCACCTTCATATACTAGTGGGAATTTTTCATTGTAGAACTTGGCTTGTATATTCCAATGATGGGCTTCCTTAAAATGCCCTAGGTCTTCGTGAGCAAGCGAGTTGGATGCACACCCACTTAGTCTCTTCTGTTGAGCTTTCATATACTTATAGCTCTAGTGCATCCGTTGCATGGCAATCCCTACTCACTCACATTGATATCTATTAATGGGCATCTCCATAGCCCATTGATACGCCTAATTGATGTGAGACTATCTTCTCCCTTTTTGTCTTCTCCACAACCACTATTCTATTCCACATATAGTGCTATGTCCATGGCTCACGCTCATGTATTGCGTGAAGATTGAAAAAGTTTGAGAACACCAAAAGTATGAAACAATTGCTTGGCTTGTCATCGGGGTTGTGCATGATTTAAATACTTTGTGTGGTGAAGATGGAGCATAGCCAGACTATATGATTTCGTAGGGATAACTTTCTTTTGCCATGTTATTTTGAAGAGACACAATTGCTTAGTTAGTATGCTTGAAGTATTATTATTTATATGTCAATATTGAACTTTTGTCTTGAATCTTCCGGATCTAAATATTCATACCACAATTAAGAGAATTACATTGAAATTATGCCAAGTAGCATTCCACAACAAAGATTCTGTTTTTATCATTTACCTACTCGAGGACGAGCATGAATTAAGCTTGGGGATGCTTGATACGTCTCCAATGTATCTATAATTTTTAATTATTCCATGCTATATTATATCCTGTTTTGGACATTATTGGGCTTTATTATACCCTTTTATATTATTTTTGGGATTAACCTATTAACCGGAGGCCCAGCCCAGAATTGCTGATTTTTGCCTATTTCAGAGTTTCGCAGAAAAAGAATATCAAACCAAGTCCAAACGGAATGAAACCTTCGGGAACGTGATTTTCGGAACGAACATGATCCAGAGGACTTGGACCCTACGTCAAGAAAGCAACCAGGAGGGCTAGAGGTAGGGGGCGCTCCTACCCCCCTAGGCGCGCCCTCCACCCTCGTGGGGCCCACGTTGCTCCACCGACGTACTTCTTCCTACTATATATACCTACGTACCCCCAAACTACCAGATACGGAGCTAAAACCCTAATTCCACTGCCACAACCTTCTGTACCCATGAGATCCCATCTTGGGGCCTTTTTCGGTGCTCCGCCGTAGGGGGCATCGATCACGGAGGGCTTCTACATCAACACCATAGCCTCTCCGATGAAGTGTTAGTAGTTTACTTCAGACCTTCTGGTCCATAGTTATTAGCTAGATGGCTTCTTCTCTCTTTTTGGATCTCAATACAAAGTTCTCCCCCTCTCTTGTGGAGATCTATTCGATGCAATCTTCTTTTGCTGTGTGTTTGTTGAGACCGATGAATTGTGGGTTTATGATCAAGTTTATCTATGAACAATATTTGAATCTTCTCTGAATTCTTTTATGTATGATTGGTTATCTTTGCAAGTCTCTTCGAATTATCAGTTTGGTTTGGCCTACTAGATTGATCTTTATTGCAATGGGAGAAGTGCTTAGCTTTGGGTTCAATCTTGCTGTGTCCTTTCCCAGTGAGAGTAGGGGAAGCAAGGCACGTATTGTATTGTTGCCATCGAGGATAACAAGATGGGGTTTATATCATATTGCATGAGTTTATCCCTCTACATCATGTCATCTTGCTTAAAGCGTTACTCTGTTCTCTTGAACTTAATACTCTAGATGCATGCTGGATAGCAGTCGATGTGTGGAGTAATAGTAGTAGATGCAAGCAGGAGTCAGTCTACTTGTCTCGGACGTGATGCCTATATACATGATCATACCTAGATATTCTCATAACTATGCTCAATTATGTCAATTGCTCAATAGTAATTTGTTTACCCACCGTAATACTTATGCTCTCGAGAGAATCCACTAGTGAAACCTATGGCCCCCGGGTCTATTTTCCATCATATTAATCTTCCGTCAACAAGCTATTTCCTTTTCCGTTTAGCTTGCTTTATTTACTTTGCATCTTTATCATAAAAATACCAAAAATATTATCTTATCATATCTCACTTTCGTAAGTGACCGTGAAGGGATTGGCAACCCCTTTATTGTGTTTGTTGCGAGGATTTTATTTGTTTGTGTAGGTGCGAGGGACTCGTGCGTGGCCTCCTACTGGATTGATACCTTGGTTCTAAAAAACCGAGGGAAATACTTACACTACTTTACTGCATCACCCTTTCCTCTTCAAGGGAAAACCAACGCAGTGTTCAAGAGGTAGCACACATCACTATAAGCCTTGTAAGCAATGTAACTAATGACTTAGTTGCGGGATGATGCATTACAGAATGAGTAAAGCGACTTGCCGGTAACGAGATTGAACTAGGTATAATGATACCGACGACCGAATCTCGGACAAGTAACATACCGATGACAAAGGGAATAACATATGTTGTTATGCAGTTTGGCAGATAAAGATCTTCGTAGAATATGTATGAACCAATATGAGCATCCAGGTTCCGCTATTGGTTATTGACCGGAGATGTGTCTCGATCATGTCTACATAGTTCTCAAACCCATAGGGTCCGCACGCTTAACGTTCGATGACGATTTGTATTATGAGTTATGTGTTTTGGTGACCGAAGTTTGTTCGGAATTCCGGATGAGATCACGGACATGACGGGGAGTCTCGGAATGGTCGAGAGGTAAAGATTCATATATTGGAAGGTTGTATTCGGACATTGGAATGATTCCGAGTGATTCGGGTATTTTTCCGGAGTACCGAGGGGTCACCGGAACCCCCTCGGGGGAATATTGGCCCTACATTGGCCATAGGGGAGAGGGGAGGCAGCCCAGAAGGGGTAGCCACGCCCCTCCCTATAGGGAGTCCGAATAGGACTAGTGAGGGGGGCGCGCCGCCCTTTCCTTCTCCTCTTCCTCTCCCTTCCCTCTTTCCCTCCTCCGGAAAAGGAAAGGGAGTCCAACTAGGATTGGGAGTCCTAGTTGGATTCCCCCTTTGGCGCCCCTAGGCCAGCCGCCTCCTCCCCTCCTCCTTTATATACGGGGGCAGGGGGCACCCCAAAGACACATAAATTGTTCTTTAGCCGTGTGCGGTGCCCCCCTCCACAGTTTACCACCTCGGTCATATTGTCGTAGTGCTTAGGCGAAGCCCTGCGCGGGTCACATCACCAACACCATTGCCACACCGTTGTGCTGACGGAACTCTCCCTCGACCCTCAATTGGATCAAGAGTCCGAGGGATGTCATCGTGCTGAACGTGTGCTGAACACGGAGGTGCCGTACGTTCGGTACATGGATCGGTTGAATCATGAAGACGTTCGACTACATCAACCACGTTATCACAACGCTTCCGCTTTCGGTCGACGAGGGTACGTAGACATGATACGTCTCCAACGTATCTATAATTTATGAAGTATTCATGTCGTTATATTATCATTCTTGGATGTTTTAGAATCATTTTATAGCAACTTTATATCATTTTTTGGGACTAACCTATTGACCCAGTGCCCAGTGCCAGTTGATGTTGCTTGTTTTTTACATCGTAGAAAATCAATATCAAACGGAGTCCAAACACCGTGAAACATTTTGTGGATTTTTTATGGCGCGCCTAGGTGGGTTGTGCCCACCTCGGTGGCCTCCCGTACCCCTTCTTCGCACTATAAATTCCCAAATATTCCGAAACCCCTCGGGGTTAACCTAGATCAGAAGTTCCACCGCCGCAGGGCTCCGTAGCCACCTAAAACCAATCTAGACCCGTTCCGGCACCTTGCTGGAGGGGGGGAATCATCACCGGTGGCCATCTTCATCATCTCGGTGGTCACCACGATGAGGAGGGAGTGGTCCACCCTCGGGGCTGACGGTTTGTACCAGTAGCTATGTGTTTAATCTCTCTCTCTCTCTCTCTCGTGATCTATATCTTGGGCTTTGTTAATATAGTCGGATCATGTGATGTTTCACCCCTCTATACTCTTGTTGTGATGAATTGAATCTTCACCCTTTGAAGTTTTGTCATGTCGGATTGAATGTTCAGATTTGAGAACACATGATGCATGTCTTGCAGTATGAATACTTGAGGTGACAACGGGGTATCTTATTGATCCACTTGATATACGTTATGGCACTCAACTTGCTGATTCCTGTGGTGATATTGGGGTAATCTTTGCATAGGGGCTGATGCATGTTTTTATTATCCTTTCTCCGATAAAAACTTTGGGGTCTCCTTGTAGTTCTTTGTGTGGATTGAGTATTATGAATATGAATTTGCTTTGGTGTTATTCTAGTACGAACTCTAGGATAGATCAAATGGAAACAATAGCTTTGTGTTATTTTAGTACGAACTCTTGAATAAATCGAACGGAAAGAATAGCTTTGAGGTGGTTTTGCACCCTACAAACAATTTCTATCTTTTTTTCTCCGCTATTAGGAACTCGAGAGTGATTCTCTATTGCACTTTGAGGGATAATCATATGATCCAATTATGTTAGCACTATTGGGAGATTGCACTAGTGATAGTACGGACCCTAGGCCTTGTTTTTAAGCATTGAAATACCATTTTTGTGCCCGTTTACTATTTTCTACCTTGGTATTTTTATTTATTCAGATTATAACAATATATTTCTACCATCCATATTACACTCTTATCACCGTCTCTTCGCCGAACTAGTGCACGTATACAATTTGCCATTGTATTGGGTGTGTTGGGGACACAAGAGATTTCTTGTATTTGGTTGCAGGGTCGTTTGAGAGAGACCATCTTCATCCTACACCTCTCACGAATTGATAAACCTTAGGTCATCCACTTGAGGGAAAATTGTTATTGTCCTACAAAACTCTGCGCTTGGAGGCCCAACATGTGTCTACAAGAATAAAGTTACGTAGTGGACATCAAGCTCTTTTATGGCACCGTTGCGGGGGAGGTGAGTGCATGAAGGTATATCTTTAGATCTTGCAACTGAATCTTTTAGTTTCTTGTTTTATCACTAGTTTTGTTTATAAAAGAAAACTACAAAAAATGGAATTTAGGTTGCATCATATTATTGATCATCTTTATTATATCTTTCTTGATGGTTCGGAAAATTGTGATCAATTGTTAGAAGAAGTCAATAAAATGCTTGGCACAAAATATTTGAATGATGAGCATGATTGCACTGTTGTTAGTATGAATTATTTGAATATCCAAAATTCTAATGATGATTGCACAAGTCATGACAAAAATGTTTCTTATAAGCATGTCACTTTTTGCAGAGTGAATTGGGAGTGCAATTGCACACCAAAAAGGGAGATAGATTTTGTAAGAAGCATACGTATTTAGAAACAAAAAAGTTGCAAGAGAGGCTAGATGATTGTGCTGAAAGGTTTAATTTTTTCGCCATCCTTGTGAACTTTGCAATGTACATGGTCATTTAAATCTCCAATGCAAATTTTTTCATGATCAAATCATGTCCAAAAATTGTGATAACTTGATTACCCTTGAGCATCATAAAGAGCTTAGTCTTGTTTCGGGGTATGAAGAAATGAAATGCATAACTAAGGGTATTCCAAAATTTAACCTCGAGAGATTTCTTGATTTTGATCTAGAGGAAATTTATATGTTTTGTGCGGTAAATTGTGTTGAGAATCCTTATATTGCCAAATATCTAAAGTCAAGAAAACAAATGGAATATGAAGAGAGTACTATTGAAAGGGAAAATGTTTCCCAATACCCTCCTAGTGTTTATTATGATGAATCAGGTAACGAGGAGAAGCTTCCTATCCAATTAATCTCTTCAACAAGAAGCTTGAAAAAATTAATTAAACCCACACATGGTGTGGTGAAGAAGAAGAAGAAAAGAAGAAAGAATAGAGGTAAAAGGTACCTCTCCCAAATAATGTTGCTCCCATCACCATCGCGCCTCATGAAAGTGACTCAAATATCTTGATGGAGGATTATGATATTGATGATGATTTTTTTATGCCTGTTACTTGTTGTGATGATTATGATTGGGAAGGCAACGATATCCCTTATGATCTTGAAAAATCTTTTTAGCACTTGCTTGGAAGAATATGATAATAAGGTTTGTTATACTATTGGTTCCATTCATGCTATTGATAAGAATGATTGTGATGATATGCAAAACCACAAGCTTGGGGATGCTATGTTTGATGAGTATGATATGTTTGAAGATTTATTTACTAGAAATAATGCTTGTCCTAAGCTTGGGGATGCTTTGATTAATGAATACAATCCTTTGATTCCTTCTACTTTCGATAAGAAAATTTATTATGATGATAACATGCCTCCTATTTATGATGATTACATTGATGAAAGTGGATTTGGAGAGGTCTTGACTTTATTTAGTTATACATCCACTATTTTGGAAGAGGTTTCAATTGACTATGACAATAAAGTTGCTATCTATGATGATTATTATGATGACATGCATGCCATAAAGAGTAATAAATCTTCTATGCTTGTGCATCATGAAAAGAGTGATGTATGTGATAACTATGTTGTTGAATCCACTCATGATGTTTCTAAAAATTATTATGAGGAAGGAATTTATGCTCTTACATATCTCAATAATATCAATTTTCTTCTACATGTGTTGATTGTTTTGAAGTTGCACTTGTTTTGCCTTCCTATGCTAGTTGATTCTTGCTCCCATAAGTTGTTTGCTCACAAAATTCCCATGCATAGGAAGTGGATTAAACCTAAATGTGCTAGTCATATGCTTCATGATGCTCTATTTATGTTTCAATTCTTATCTTTTATGTGAGCATCATTAAAATCATCATGCCTAAGCTAAGGGCGTAAAACTATAGCGCTTGTTGGGAGGCAACCCAATGAATAAAATTTATTGTTGCTTTTTGTTTCCTGTTTTTGTGTGTTAACACAATTATGCTACTTTTATGATTGTGTTTTTTATGTTTAATTAGTGTTTGTGCCAAGTAAAGCCTTTAGGATCTTCTTGGGTGATAGTTGTTTGATCTTGCTGAAAAACAGAAACTTTTGCACTCACGAAATTAATTTTACTTTTTTATCAGGGAGCAATAAAATACCCATTACAATTACAGTAGATCAATATACAAATTTCTCAAGTCTTCCTAATTTTTCAGATTTTTTGGAGTTACATAAGTATTCGAAATAGTCAGATTACTACACGCTGTTCTGTTTTGACAGATTCTGTTTTCTTTGTGTTGTGTGCTTATTTTGATGGCTCTATGGTTTTCTTTGATGATTTTTTTCCATAGAAAAGTTGGAATGCATTAGATATAATACAATAACAAAATATTAATTGGTTTAATACAACACTTATAGTAGTGATTTATTATTCTTATACTAACAGATCTCACAAAGTTCCGTTAAGTTTTGTGTAATTGAAGTTTTCAAGTTTTGGGTGAGATATCGATATTTGGAGAATAAGGAGTGACAAGAACCTAAGCTTGGGGATGCCCAAGGCATCCCCAAAGAAATATTCAAGGAAGATCCAAGCAACTAAGCTTGGGGATGCCTCGGAAGGCATCCCCTCTTTCGTCTCCAACATTATCGATAACCTCACTTGGAGCTATGTTTTCATTCTTCACATAATATGTGTTTTTCTTGGAGCGTCAACTTGTTTTGTTAGTATTTTCTTGATGTTATTTATAATAATATTTTGCATCTTTTATTTCAATAAAAGTGGCAATGATAGCCTTTGCCATGCTTATTTCGCAAGTATACATGTTGCTGTTTGAAAACAGAAAGTTTACCGTTGTTACAAAATTCCCTAGAAAAGTAAGAATGTGATAAAATGTTGAAACTTTTTGCAAAATGAGATCTTATAAATTTTCTACAGTTTGGTAAATTTTCATAATTTTTAGAGTTAGGGAAGTATTGATACTCTTGCATTCTTTACAGACTGTACTATTTTGGCAGATTGCTGTTATGTTTGCATATGTTTGCTTGTTTAATGATTCTATTTGAGGATAGGAGTATTAAATATGCAGAGGCATTTAGTATGCAATGTTGAATAATAATTTTAGTGATTTGCTACAGTAGAGAATGATAAGGTTTTTGCATTGGTTTATACTAACTTATCTCACGAGATTCTTGTTGAGTTTTGTGTGGATGAAGTTTTTGAGATTTAGGAAAACCGTGATATGAGAAGAATTAAGGAGACACAAAAGCTCAAGCTTGGGGATGCCCAAGGCACCCAAAGATAATATTTCAAGAAGTCTGAAGCATCTAAGCTTGGGGATGCCCCGGTAGGCATCCCACCTTTCTTCTTCAACAATTATCGGTTAGTACCGGTTGAGTCTAAGTTCTTGCTTCTTCACATGAATTGTGCTATTGTTGGAATGTCATTTTATTTTGTTTTGCTTGCTGTTTTAATAATACACTTATATCTGAAAGTTTTTAAATAAAATAGAGCCCTCAATAGTTGCCAGGGAAGCTAAGTAAGCGGCATTCACATCCCGTCAACGAAGCTCTTTTCTATGTCATTTACTCTTGTGCTTCACTTATATCCTATGAGTAAATTGTTGAATAAATTGAATGTCATGAAGTTGAAATCATATCATGCCTAGTGGTAGCTTCACATTGGGTTTAGAAAGTGAAATTTTTTGAGGCTTGACAATCACAATATTGGTCATACAAGCAATTCACGAATAATTAGTATAAGGAAGAGAACTTTCACATATAAATACACTATCATGGAAATCTTTTGTGATTGTGAGGCCCCATCAAAATATTATATGCCAAAATTGTTGACATTGGACAAGGAAGACAATGTAATGGTTTATGTGCTTGCCCCCATCTTTGCTAGCCAAAAATTCCACACCAAGTAGAGATACTACTTGTGCATCCAAAAACCCTTCAACCCAAATCTTATTGTCAAGAGTCCACCATACCTACCTAAGGATTGAGTAAGATCCTTCAAGTATGTTGTCATCAGTGCAATAAGGCAATAAAAGTTGCTTCTAAAAGTGTAAGATCATTTAGTGTAAGATAAAATTGATCGTTGTACGAACTTGTGATGGTAAAGCAATAAGAGTGACAGACTGCATAATAAAGGTTGCTATCACAAGGGGCAATATAATGTGACATTCTTTTGCACTAAGGAATTGAGCATACAAACAAATAAGCGCATGAAAACCTCTGCTTCCCTCTGCGAAGGGCCTATCTTTTACTTTTCAGTATTTACTTTTATGAAAAGAGTCGAAGTATTTCTCTCTATTCCTTTTTTATTTTTTATTTTGGCAAGCATCATGTGGTGAGGAAAGATCTAGGCACATATGTCCAGTTGAATATGGTGGCATGAGTTATTATTGTTGACATCACCCTTGAGGTGAATACGTTGGGAGGCAAAATAATAAGCCCCTATCTTTCTATTTGTCCAGTTGAAACATTTTGCTCATGTGTATGCGGTGAGTGTTAGCAATCATAGAAGACTATATGATGGTTGAGTATATGGAGCTTGCTACCTCTTGAGCATTGCGTTGGTTTTCCCTTGAAGAGGAAAGGGTGATGCAGCAAAGTAGCGTAAGTATTTCCCTCAGTTTTTGAGAATCAAGGTATCAATCCAGTAGGAGACTACACGCAAGTCCCTCGTACCTACACAAACAAATAAGAACCTCGCAACCAACACGATAAAGGGGTTGTCAATCCCTTCACGATCACTTACAAGAGTGAGATCTGATAGAGATAATAAAAATAAGATAAATATTTTTGGTATTTTTATGATATAGGTTGAAAGTAAAGATTGCAAAGTAAAATAGATTGCAAACTTATATGATAAAAGATAGACCCGGGGCCATAGGTTTCACTAGTGGCTTCTCTCAAGATAGCATAAGTATTACGGTGGGTGAACAAATTACTGTCGAGCAATTGATAGAAAAGTGCATAATTATGAGAATATCTAGGCATGATCATGTATATAGGCATCACATCCGCGACAAGTAGACCGAAACGATTCCACATCTACTACTATTACTCCACACATCGACCGCTATCCAGCATGCATCTAGAGTATTAAGTTCATAAGAACAGAGTAACACATTAGGCAAGATGACATGATGTAGAGGGATAAACTCAAGCAATATGATATAGACCCCATCTTTTTATCCTCGATGGCAACAATACAATACGTGCCTTGCTGCCCCTGTTGTCACTGGGAAAGGACACTGCAAGATTGAACCCAAAGCTAAGCACTTCTCCCATTGCAAGAAAGATCAATCTAGTAGGCCAAACCAAACTGATAATTCGAAGAGACTTGCAAAGATAACCAATCATACATAAAAGTTTTTAGAGAAGAATCAAATATTGTTCATAGATAAACTTGATCATAAACCCACAATTCATCGGATCTCGACAAACACACCGCAAAAAGAGTTACATCAAATAGATCTCCAAGAAGATCGAGGAGAACATTGTATTGAGATCCAAAGAGAGAGAAGAAGCCATCTAGCTAATAACTATGGACCCGAAGGTCTGTGGTAAACTACTCACACATCATCGGAGAGGCTATGGTGTTCATGTAGAAGCCCTCTGTGATCGATTCCCCCTCCGGCGGCACTCCGGAAAAGGCCCCAAGATGGGATCTCTTGGGTACAGAAGGTTGCGGCAGTGGAAATAGGGTTTCATGGTGCTCCGGGATGTTTTCGGGGTATATGGATATATATAGGAGGAAGAAGTAGGTCAGTGGAGCTACGAGGGTCCCACGAGGGTGGGGGCGCGCCCAGGGGGCATGCGTGCCTCCCTGCCTCGTGGCCACCTCGTTTCTTTCTTGACGTCTACTCCAAGTCCCCTAGGTCACATTTGTTCCAAAAATAACTCTCCCGAAGGTTTCATTCCGTTTGGATTCCGTTTGATATTCCTTTTCTGCGAAACACTGAAATAGGCAAAAAAACAGCAATTTGCACTGGGCCTTGGGTTAGTAGGTTAGTCCCAAAAATAATATAGAAGTGTATAAATAAGCCCATTAACATCCAAAACAGATAATATAATAGCATGGAACAATCAAAAATTATAGATACGTTGGAGACGTATCAAGCATCCCCAAGCTTAATTCCTGCTCGTCCTCGAGTAGGTAAATGATAAAAACAGAATTTTTTATGTGGAATGCTACCTAGCATAATTCTCTATGTAATTTTCTTTATTATGGCATGAATGTTCAGATCTGAAAGATTCAAGACAAAAGTTTAATATTGACATGAAAATAATAATACTTCAAGCATACTAACTAAGCAATCATGTCTTCTCAAAATAGCATGGCAAAAGAAAGTTCATTCCTACAAAATCATATAGTTTGGTCATGCTCCATTTTCTTCACACAAGAATGCTCTCATCATGCACAACCCCGATGACAAGCCAAGCAATTGTTTCATACTTTAGTAATCTCAAACTTTTTTCAACTTTCACGCAATACATGAGCGTGAGCCATGGATATAGCACTATGGGTGGAATAGAGTATGATGATGGAGGTTATGTGGAGAAGACAAAAAAGGAGAAAGTCTCACATCGACATGGCTAATCAACGGGCTAGGGAGATGCCCATAAATTGATGTCAATTCAAGGAGTAGGGATTGCCATGCAATGGATGCACTAGAGATATAAATGTATGAAAGCTCAACAAAAGAAACTAAGTGGGTGTGCATCCAACTTGCTTGCTCAGGAAGACCTAGGGCATTTGAGGAAGCCCATTGTTAGATATACAAGCCAAGTTCTATAACGAAAATTCCCACTAGTATATGAAAGTGACAAAACAAGGGACTCTCTATCATGAAGATCATGGTGCTACTTTGAAGCACAAGTGTGGAAAAAGAGGATAGTAGAATTGTCCCTTTTTATTTCTTTTTATTTCTTTTTTTGGACTTTTTTATTTGGCCTTTCCCCTTTTTTATTTGGGACAATGCTCTTTTAATGATGATCATCACACTTCTATTTATTTACAAGTCAATGATTAAAACTTGATACTAGAACAAAATATGACTCTATAAGAATGCCTCCGGCGGTGTATCGGGAAGGGCAATGAATCAAGAGTGACATGTTGATACGTCTCCAACGTATCTACAATTTTTGATTGCTCCATGCTATATTATCTACTGTTTTGGACATTATTGGGCTTTATTATACACTTTTATATTATTTTTGGGACTAACCTATTAAACGGAGGCCCAACCCAGAATTGCTGTTTTTTTGCCTATTTTAGGGTTTCGAAGAAAAGGAATATCAAACGGAGTCCAAACGGAATGAAACCTTCGGGAACGTGATTTTTTGAACAAACAAGATCCAGGAGACTTGGACCCTACGTCAAGCAACCAATAGGGAGGCCACGAGGTAGGGGGGCGCGCCTACCCCCCCCCAGGCGCGCCCTCCACCCTCGTGGGCCCCCTGTTGCTCCACCGACGTACTTCTTCCTCCTATATATTCCTACGTACCCCCAAACGATCAGATACGGAGCCAAAACCCTAATTTCATTGCCGTAACTTTCTGTATCCACGAGATCCCATTTTGGGGCCTGTTCCGGAGCTCCGCCGGAGGGGGCATTGGTCACGGAGGGCTTCTACATCAACACCATAGCTTCTCCGATGAAGTGTGAGTAGTTTACCTCAGACCTTCGGGTCCATAGTTATTAGCTAGATGGCTTCTTCTCTCTTTTTGGATATCAATACAAAGTTCTCCCCCTCTCTTGTGGAGATCTATTCGAAGTAATCTTCTGTTGCGGTGTGTTCATTCAGACCGATGAATTGTGGTTTGATACGTCCATTTTGCATCATGCTTTTATATCGATATTTATCACATTATGGACTGTTATTTCACTTTATGTCACAATACTTATGGCTATTCTCTCTTATTTTACAAGATTTACATAAGGAGGGAGAATGCCGGCAGCTGGAATTCTAGTCTGGAAAAGGAGCAAATATTAGAGACCTATTCTGCGCAACTCCAAAAGTCCTGAAACTCCACAGAACGTCTTAAAAGAAATAAAGAAAAATCCACGCCAAAGATGAAGGCCAGGGGGCCCACACCCTGCTCACGAGGGTGGGGGGCGCCCCCCTAGGGCGCGCCCCCTGGTGGCTCTCCGATGCCCATCTTCTCTTATATGAGGTCTTCCGATGAGAAAAAAAATAAGAAGGAACTTTTCGGGACGAGACTCCGCCGCCACGAGGCGGAACCTTGGCGGATCCAATCTAGAGCTCCGGCGGAGCTGTTCTGCCAGGGAAACTTCCCTCTGGGAGGGGGAAATCATCACCATCGTCATCACCAACGCTCCTCTCATCGAGAGAGGGCAATCTCCATCAACATCTTCACCAGCACCATCTCATCTCCAAACCCTAGTTCATCTCTTGCATCCAATTCTTGTCTCAAAGTCCGGGATTGGTGCTAGTAGGTTGCTAGTAGTGTTGATTACTCCTTGTAGTTGATGCTAGTTGGTTTAATTGGTGGAAGATCATATGTTCAGATCCTATATGCATATTATTACCCCTCTGATTATGAACATGAATATGCTTTGTGAGTAATTACGTCTGTTCCTAAGGACAAGGGAGAAGTCTTGCTATGAGTAGTCATGTGAATTTGGTATTCGTTTGATATTTTGATAATATGTATGTTGTCTAGCCTCTAGTGGTGTTATGTGAACGTCGACTACATAACACTTCACCATTATTTGGGCCTAGAGGAAGGCATTGGGAAGTAATAAGTAGATGATGGGTTGCTAGAGAGACAGAAGCTTAAACCCTAGTTTATGCATTGCTTCGTAAGGGGTTGATTTGGATCCACATGTTTCATGCTATGGTTAGGTTTACCTTAATACTTTTGTTGTAGTTGTGGATGCTTGCAATAGAGGTTAATCATAAGTGGGATGCTTGTTCAAGTAAGAACAACACCCAAGCATCGGTCCACCCACATATCAAATTATCAAAGTATCAAACGCGAATCATATGAACGTGATGAAAACTAGCTTGACGATATTCCCATGTGTCCTCGGGAGCGCTTTTCCTATTATAAGAGTTTGTTCTGGCTTGTCCTTTGCTACAAAAGGATTGGGCCATCTTGCCGGACTTTATTTACTTTTGTTACTTGTTGCTCGTTACAATTTATCCCGTCACAAAACTATCTGTTACCACTTATTTCAGTACTTGCAGAGAATACCTTGCTGAAAACCGCTTATCATTTCCTTCTGCTCCTCGTTGGGTTCGACACTCTTACTTATCGAAAGGCTACGATAGATCCCCTATACTTGTGGGTCATCAAGACTCTTTTCTGGCGCCGTTGCCGCGGAGTGTAGCGCCTTTGGTAGGTGGAATTTGGTAAGGAAAAATTTATATAGTGTGCTGAAATTTACTGTCACTTGTTACTATGGAAAGTATTTCTCTGAGGGGCTTGTTCGGGGTATCTTCATCCTGACCAGTAGAGCAAAGAGTTGCTCCTCAACCTACTGAACCTATTGAAAATGAAATTCCTTATGAGTATCCTTCGGGTATGATAGAAAAACTGCTAGCTAATCCTTTTATAGGAGATGGAACAAAGCATCCTGATGAGCACTTAATATATGTAGATGAAGTTTGTGGATTATTTAAGCTTGCAGGTATACCCGATGATGTTGCTAAGAAGAAGGTCTTCCCTTTATCTTTGAAGGGAGACGCATTGATATGGTATAGGCTATGTGATGATATGAGATCATGGGATTATAAAAGATTGAAGCTGGAATTTCATCAAAAGTATTACCCTATGCATCTTGTTCATCGTGATCGCAATTATATATATAATTTCTGGCCTCGCGAAGGAGAAGGCATCGCTCAAGATTGGGGGAGGCTTAAATCAATGTTATATTCATGCCCCAATCATGAGCTCTCAAGAGAAATAATTATGCAAAGTTTTTATGCTCGGCTTTCTGAAAACAATCGCACCATGCTCGATACTTCTTGTGTTGGCTCTTTTATGATGAACACTATTGAATTCAGATGGAATTTATTGGATAGAATTAAACGCAACTTTGAAGATTGGGACCTCGACGAAGGTAAGGAGTCAGGTATGACACCGAAGTTTGATTGTGTTAAATCTTTTATGGACACCGATATTTTCTGTAAGTTTAGCACTAAATATGGACTTGACTCTGAGATAGTAGCTTATTTCTGTGAATCTTTTGCTACTTATGTTGATCTCCCTAAGGAGAAGTGGTTTAAATATCATCCTCCCATAGAAGTAAAAGTAGCTGCACCCATTAAAGTTGAAGAAAAGACTGTCATTTATAATGATCCTATTGTTCCTACTTCTTATATTGAGAAACCACCTTTCCCTGTTAGAATAAAGGATCATGCTAAAGCTTCAACTGTTGTTCGTAAAAGCAATATTAGAACTTATACACCTCCTGAGCAAGTTAAAGTAGAACCTAATGTTGCTATTGTTAAAGATCTCTTGTCTGATAATATTGATGGGCATGTCATTCAGTTCGAAGGTGAAACTGCTAGAATTGCTAAACCTTGTGCTAAAGATAAACATAGACCTGTGGTAGGCGTGCCTGTTATTTCTGTTAAAATAGGAGATCATTGTTATCATGGCTTATGTGACATGGGTGCTAGTGCTAGTGTTATACCGCATACTTTATACGAAGAAATTAAGAATGAAATTGCACCTGTTGAGTTAGAAGATATTGATGTTACTATTAAACTTGCTAATAGAGATACTATTGCACCAATTGGAATTGTTAGAGATGTTGAAGTCTTGTGTGGGAAAACTAAATATCCTGCTGATTTTCTTGTTCTTACTTCTCCGCAAGATAGCTTTTGTCCAATTATATTTGGTAGACCCTTCTTAAATACTGTCAATGCTACCATAGACTGCACTAAGAATGTTGTTACTGTTGGCTTGGATGATATGGTTCATGAGTTTAATTTCTCTAAATTTAGTAAACAACATCGTGAGGAAGAATTACCTAGTAAGGATGAAATTATTGGTCTTGCTTCTATTGCCGTACCTCCTAGTGATCCTTTAGAACACTATTTGCTAGACCATGAAAATGATATGTTCATGAATGAAAGAAGGGAAATAGATGAATTATTCTTTAAACAAGAACCTATTCTGCATCACAACTTGCCAGTTGAAATCTTAGGGGATCCTCCTCCACCCAAGGGTGATCCCGTGTTTTAGCTCAAACCTTTGCGTGATAATCTTAAATATGCTTATCTTGATGAAAAGAAGATATATCATGTCATTATTAGTGCTAACCTTTCAGAGCATGAAGAAGAAAGATTATTGAAAACTCTGAAGAAGCATCGTGCTCCTACTGGATATACTCTTGATGATCTTAAGGGCATTAGTCCCACTCTATGTCAACATAAAATAAATTTGGAAGCAGATGCCGAACCAGTTCATGATCCTCAACGACGTCTGAATCCTAAAATGAAAGAAGTGGTAAGAAAAGAAATACTAAAGCTTCTGGAGGCAGGTATAATCTATCTCGTTGCTGATAGTGAGTGGGTAAGTCCTGTCCATTGTGTCCCTAAGAAGGGAGGTATTACTGTTGTTCCTAATGATAAAGATGAATTGATTCCACAAAGAATTATCACAGGTTATAGGATGGTAATTGATTTCCGCAAATTAAATAAAGCTACTAAGAAAGATCATTACCCCTTACCTTTTATTGATCAAATTCTAGAAAGATTATGCAAACATACACACTATTACTTTCTAGATGGTTATTCTGGTTTCTCTCAAATACCTGTGTCGGCTAGAGATCAATCAAAGACTACTTTTACATGCCCTTTTGGTACTTTTGCTTATAGACGTATGCCTTTTGGTTTATGTAATGCACCTGCTACCTTTCAAAGATGCATGATGGCTATATTCTCTGACTTTTGTGAAAAGATTTGTGAGGTTTTCATGGACGACTTTTCTGTTTATGGTTCCTCTTTTGATGATTGCTTGAGCAATCTTGATCGAGTTTTGCAGAGATGTGAAGAAACTAATCTTTTCTTGAATTGGGAAAAGTGTCACTTTATGGTTAATGAAGGTATTGTCTTGGGGCACAAAGTTTCTGAAAGAGGTATTGAAGTTGATAAAACCAAGGTTGATGCTATTGAAAAGATGCCATGTCCCAAGGACATCAAAGGTATAAGAAGTTTCCTTGGTCACGCCGGATTTTACAGGAGGTTCATTAAGGACTTGTCAAAAATTTCTTGGCCTCTGACTAATTTATTGCAAAAAGATATACCATTTGTCTTTGATGATGATTGTGTAGAAGCATTTGAAATACTTAAGAAAGCATTAGTCTCTGCACCTGTTGTTCAGCCACCTGATTGGAATTTACCCTTTGAAATTATGTGTGATGCTAGTGATTATGTTGTAGGTGTTGTTCTAGGGCAAAGAGTTGATAAGAAATTAAAAGTTATTCATTATGCTAGTAAGACTCTAGACAATGCTCAAAGAAATTATGCTACTACTGAAAAAGAGCTTTTAGCAGTTGTATTTGCTTGTGATAAGTTCAGATCTTATATTGTTGATTCCAAAGTAACTATTCAAACTGATCATGCTGCTATTAAATATCTTATGGAAAAGAAAGATGCTAAGCCTAGACTTATTATATGGGTTCTCTTGCTAAAACAATTTGATTTGCATATTGTTGATAGAAAGGGAGCTGAGAACCCCGTTGCAGACAACCTGTCTAGGTTAGAAAATATTCTTGATGACCCACTACCTATTAATGATAACTTTCCTGATGAACAATTAAATATTATAAGTACTTCTCCTAGTACTCCATGGTATGCTGATTATGCTAATTATATTGTTGCTAAATTTATACCACCTAGCTTCACATACCAAAAAAAGAAAAAGTTCTTCTATGATTTGAGACATTACTTTTGGGATGACCCACATCTTTATAAAGAAAGAGTATATGGTGTTATTAGAGATTGTGTACCTGAGCATGAACAGGAACAGATCCTACGCAAGTGTCATTTCGAATATGGAGGACACCACGCTGGAGATAGAACTGCACATAAGGTATTGCAATCAGGTTTTTATTGGCCTACTCTCTTCAAGGATGCCCGTAAGTTTGTCTTGTCTTGTGATGAATGTCAAAGAATTGGTAATACTAGTAGACGTCAAGAAATGCCTATGAATTATTCACTTGTTATTGAACCATTTGATGTTTGGGGCTTTGATTATATGGGATCTTTTCCTGCCTCTAATGGATACACGCATATTCTAGTTGCTGTTGATTATGTTACTAAGTGGGTACAAGCTATTCCAACTAGTAGTGCCGATCATAAGACTTCTATTAAAATGCTTAAAGAAGTTATTTTCCCGAGGTTTGGAGTCCCTAGATATTTAATGACTAATGGTGTGCTACGTCTTGAGCTTGCGTTGGTTTTCCCCGAAGAGGAAGGGATGATGCAGCAGAGTAGCATAAGTATTTCCCTCAGTTTTTGAGAACCAAGGTATCAATCCAGTAGGAGGCCACGCGCAAGTCCCTCGTACCTACACAACACAAAGAGCTCAACGCAACCAACGCGATTAGGGGTTGTCAATCCCTTCACGGTCACTTACGGAAGTGAGATCCAATAGATAATATTTTTGGTATTTTTGATATAAAGATGCAAAGTGAAAAGTAAAAGGCAAAGTAAAAACAAAACAAGATTAAAGTGATGGAGATTGATATGATGAGAATAGACCCGGGGGCCATAGGTTTCACTAGTGGATTCTCTCGAGAGCATAAGTTTTCTACGGTGGGTGAACAAATTACTGTTGAGCAATTGACAGAATTGAGCATAGTTATGAGAATATCTAGGCATGATCATGTATATAGGCATCACGTCCGTGACAAGTAGACCGAAACGATTCTGCATCTACTACTATTACTCCACTCATCGACCGCTATCCAGCATGCATCTAGAGTATTAAGTTAAAACAGAGTAACGCTTTAAGCAAGATGACATGATGTAGAGAGATAAATTCATGCAATATGAAATAAACCCCATATTGTTATCCTCGATGGCAATGATACAATACGTGTCTTGCTGCCCTTCTGTCACTAGGAAAGCACACTACAAGATCAAACCCAAAGCTAAGCACTTATCCCATGGCAAGAACTACCAATCTAGTTGGCCAAACCAAATGGATAATTCGAAGAGACTTGCAAAGATAACCAATCATGCATAAAAGAATTCAGAGAAGATTCAAATATTATTCATAGATAGACTTGATCATAAACCCACAATTCATCGGTCTCAACAAACACACCGCAAAAGAAGAAGATTACATCGAATAGATCTCCACAAGAGAGGGGGAGAACATTGTATTGAGATCCAAAAGGAGAGAAGAAGCCATCTAGCTACTAACTATGGACCCGAAGGTCTGAGGTAAACTACTCACACTTCATCGGAGAGGCTATGATGATGTAGAAGCCCTCTGTGATGACGGCCCTCTCCGTCGGAGCTCCGGAACAGGCCCCAAGATGGGATCTCGTGGATACAGAAAGTTGCGGCAGTGGAATTAGGTTTTTGGCTCCTGTTCTGATAGTTTGGGGGTACGTGTGTATATATAGGAGGAAGAAATACGCCGGAGGAGCACCAAGGGGCCCACGAGGCAGGGGGCGCGCCCTAGGGGGGGCGCCCCCCACCCTCTTGACCGCCTCTTTTGTTCCTTGGAGCAGGGTCCAAGTCTCCTGGATCACGTTCGGTGAGAAAATCACATCCCCGAAGATTTTGTTCCGTTTGGACTCCGTCTGATATTCTGTTTCTTCGAAACACTGAAATAGGCAAAAAACAGCAATTCTGAGCTGGGCCTCCGGTTAATAGGTTAGTCCCAAAAATAATATAAAAGTGGAAAATAAAGCCCAATATAGTCCAAAACAGTAGATAATATAGCATGGAGCAATCAAAAATTATAGATACGTTGGAGACGTATCAGGCATCCCCAAGCTTAATTCTTGCTCGTCCTCGAGTAGGTAAATGATAAAAAGAGAATTTTTGATGCGGAGTGCTACTTGGCATAATTTCAATGCAAAATTTCTTAATTGTGGTATGGATATTCATATTAGAAAGATTCAAGACAAAAGTTCATATTGACATAAAGAATAATAACACTTCAAGCATACTAATAAAGTAATTATGTCTTCTCAAAATAACATGGCCAAGGAAAGTTATCCCTACAAAATCATATAGTCTGGCTATGCTCTATCTTCACCACACAAAGTATTTAAATCATGCACAACCCCGATGACTAGCCAAGCAACTTTTTCAAAACTTTTTCAATGTTCACGCAATACATGAGCGTGAGCCATGGACATAGCACTATGTGGAATAGAATGGTGGTTGTGGAGAAGACAAAAAGAGGGGAAGATAGTCTCACATCAACTAGGCGTATCAACGGGCTATGGAGAGGCCCATCAATAGATATCAATGTGAGTGAGTAGGGATTGCCATACAACGGATGCACTAGAGCTATAAGTATATGAAAGCTCATCAAAAGAAACTAAGTGGGTGTGCATCCAACTCGCTTGCTCACGAAGACCTAGGGCAATTTGAGGAAGCCCATCATTGGAATATACAAGCCAAGTTCTATAATGAAAAATTCCCACTAGTATATGAAAGTGACATAACGAGAGACTCTCTATCATGAAGATCATGGTGCTCCTTTGAAGCACAAGTGTGGTAAAAGGATAGTAACATTGTCCCTTCTCTCTTTTCTCTCATTTTCTTTATTTGGGCCTTTTCTCTTTTTTTGGACTCTTTTTTTTCATCCGGAGTCTCATCCCGACTTATGGGGGAATCATAGTCTCCATCATCCTTTCCTCACTTGGGACAATGCTCTAGAAAATGATGATCATCACACTTTTATTTTTCTTACAACTCAACAATTACAACTCGATACTTAGAACAAATATGACTCTATATGAATGCCTCCGGCTGTGCACCGGGATATGCAATGAATCAAGAGTGACATGTATGAAAGAATTATGAATGGTGGCTTTGCCACAAATACGATGTCAACTACATGATCATGCGAGCAATATGACAATGATGGGGCGGGTCATAATAAACGGAAAGGTGGAAAGTTGCATGGCAATATATCTCGGAATGGCTATGGAAATGCCATGATAGGTAGGTATGGTGGCTGTTTTGAGGAAGGTATATGGTGGGTGTATGATACCGGCGAAAGGTGCGCGGTATTAGAGAGGCTAGCAATGGTGGAAGGATGGGAAAAAGTGCATATAATCCATGGACTCAACATTAGTCATAAAGAACTCATATACTTATTGCAAAAATCTAGAAGTTATCAAAGCAAAGTATTATGCGCATGCTCCTAGGGGGATAGATTGGTAGGAAAATACCATCGCTCGTCCCCGACCGCCACTCATAAGGAAGACAATCAATAAATAAATTATGCTTCGACTTCATCACATAACGGTTCACCATACGTGCATGCTACGGGAATCACAAACTTTAACACAAGTATTCTTTAAATTCACAACTACTAAACTATCATAACTCTAATATTATCACCTCCATATCTCAAAACAATTATCATGCTTCAATCTTCTCTTAGTATTCAACGCACTCAAAAGAAAATTTCACATATCTTGAACACCATGCATATTTATATTAAGCAAATTACCATGCTATTAAGACTCTCAAAATAATTTAAGTGAGGCATGAGAGATCAATAGTTTCTTTAAAACAAACCACCACCGTGCTCTAAAAGATCTAAGTGAAGCACATAGAGCAAAATTATAACGCTCAAAAGATATAAGTGAAGTGCATAGAGCAAAACTACATAGCTCAAAAGATTTAAGTGAAGCATATAGAGTATTCTATCAAATTTTAATTCATAGATGACTCTCTCAAAAGGTGTGTACAGCAAGGATGATTGTGGAAAACTAACAAACGGAGACACAAATAATACAAGACGCTCCAAGCAAAACACATATCATGTTGGTGAATAAAAATATAGCTCCAAGTAAATTACCGATGGAAGTGGACGAAAGAGGGGATGCCTTCCGGGGCATCCCCAAGCTTTGACTTTTTGGTGTCATTGATTATCTTGGGGGTGCCATGGGAATCCCCAAGCTTAGGCTCTTGCCACTCCTTGTTCCATAATCCATCAAAAGAACTCACCCAAAACTTGAAAACTTCACAACACAAAACTCAATAGAAATCTCGTGAGCTCCGTTAGAGAAAGAAAACATAAACCACTTCAAGGTACTGTAATGAACTCATTCTTTATTTATTTTGGTGTTAAAACTACTGTATTCCAACTTCTCTATGGATTATAAACTATTTTACTAACCATAGATTCATCAAAATAAGCAAACAACACACGAAAAACAGAATCTGTCAAAAACAGAACATTCTGTAGTAATCTGTAGCTAGCGCAAGATCTGGAACCCCAAAAATTCTAAAATAAATTGCTGGACGTGAGTAATTTATATATTAATCATCTGCAAAAATAATTAACTAAATAGCACTCTTCAAATAAAAATGACAGCAGTTCTTGTGAGCGCTAAAGTTTCTGTTTTTTACAGCAAGTTCAACAAGACTTTCCCCAAGTCTTCCCAACGGTTCTACTTGGCATAAACACTAATTAAACACAAAAAACACAACCAAAACAGAGGCTAAATAATTTATTTATTGAATAACAGCAAGGAAAAATATTGGGTTGTCTCCCAACAAGCGTTTTTCTTTAAAGCCTTATAGCTAGGCATTGGTAATTTTAATGATGCTCACATGAAAGACAAGAATTGAAGCACAAAGAGGGCATCATAAAACATGTGACAAACACATATAAGTCTAACATACTTCAAATGCATAGGCATCTTATAGGCAAACAAATTTTCAAGGCAAGCAAAAACTAGCATATGCAAGGAAGCGGAAAGAAACAGTAGCAATCTCAACATAACGAGAGGTAATTTAGTAACATGAAGATTTCTACAACCATATTTTCCTCTCTCATAGTAATTACATGTAGGATCATAAGCAAATTCAACAAAATAGCTATCACATAGAATATTTTCAACATGATCCACATGCATGCAAAGTTGACACTCTTCCAAAATAGTGGGATTAACATTAACTAAACTCATGACTTCTCGAAACCCACTTTTATTAAGATTTCATAAGATTGAACATTCTCCAAATATGTGGGATCTAAAGTTGACACTCTTCCAAACCCACTTTCAATAATATTGCAAACACTATTATCAATCTCATATTCATCATGGGGTTTAAATAAATTTTTAAGGTCATAAGAAGAATCACCCCAATCATAATCATTGCAACAAGTAGTAGACGTAGCAAAACTAGCATCCCCAAGCTTAGGGTTTTGCATCTTATTAGCACAATTGACATCAAGATAATTTATAATAAAATCATTGCAATCATGCTTTTTATTCAAAGGTCTATCATGAGTAACTTCATAAAGCACTTCATCATGATTTTCAGATTTACGGATTTCAGGCAATAGCTTATAAAGATAATCTAGTGCATCCAAATCACTAAGAATTGGTTCATCATAATTGGATCCCTTAAAAAGATTGGCAAGCGGATGAGGATCCATAGATCTTAAGTTCTCTGTTTAGTAATAAATAAACAACTATTCCAACCATACGAGCAAACAAGAAATAGGCAAAAAGAGGCAAATAGAGAAAGAGAGGGAGGATAGAGAGAGAGAGAGGGCGAATAAAACGGCAAGGGTGAATTGGGAGGAGAGGAAAACGAGAGGCAAATGGCAAATAATGTAATGCGAGAGATAGGGATTGTGATGGGTACTTGGTATGTTGACTTTTTGCGTAGACTCCCCGGCAACGGCGCCAGAAATCCTTCTTGCTACGTCTTGAGCTTGTGTTGGTTTTCCCCGAAGAGGAAGGGATGATGCAGCAGAGTAGCGTAAGTATTTCCCTCAGTTTTTAAGAACCAAGGTATCAATCCAGTAGGAGGCCACGCGCAAGTCCCTTGTACCTACACAACACAAAGAGCTCAACGCAACCAATGCGATTAGGGGTTGTCAATCCCTTCACGATCACTTACGGAAGTGAGATCCAATATATAATATTTTTGGTATTTTTGATATAAAGATGCAAAGTAAAAAGTAAAAGGCAAAGTAAAAACAAAACAAGATTAAAGTGATGGAGATTGATATGATGAGAATAGACCCGGGGGCCATAGGTTTCACTAGTGGCTTCTCTCAAGAGCATAAGTTTTCTACGGTGGGTGAACAAATTACTGTTGAGCAATTGACAGAATTGAGCATAGTTATGAGAATATCTAGGCATGATCATGTATATAGGCATCACGTCCGTGACAAGTAGACCGAAACGATTCTGCATCTACTACTATTACTCCACTCATCAACCGCTATCCAGCATGCATCTAGAGTATTAAGTTAAAAACAGAGTAACGCTTTAAGCAAGATGACATGATGTAGAGAGATAAATTCATGCAATATGAAATAAACCCCATCTTGTTATCCTCGATGGCAACGATACAATACGTGTCTTGCTGCCCCTTCTGTCACTGGGAAAGAACACCGCAAGATCGAACCCAAAGCTAAGAACTTCTCCCATGGCAAGAACTACCAATCTAGTTGGCCAAACCAAACGGATAATTCGAAGAGACTTGCAAAGATAACCAATCATCCATAAAAGAATTCAGAGAAGATTCAAATATTATTCATAGATAGACTTGATCATAAACCCACAATTCATCGGTCTCAACAAACACACCGCAAAAGAAGAAGATTACATCGAATAGATCTCCACAAGAGAGGGGGAGAACATTGTATTGAGATCCAAAAGGAGAGAAGAAGCCATCTAGCTACTAACTATGGACCCGAAGGTCTGAGGTAAACTACTCACACTTCATCGGAGAGGCTATGATGATGTAGAAGCCCTCTGTGATGACGGCCCTCTCCGTCGGAGCTCCGGAACAGGCCCCAAGATGGGATCTCGTGGATACAGAAAGTTGCGGCGGTGGAATTAGGTTTTTGGCTCCTGTTCTGATCGTTTGGGGGTGCGTGTGTATATATAGGAGGAAGAAGTATGCCGGAGGAGCACCGAGGGACCCACGAAGCAGGGGGTGCGCCCTAGGGGGGGCGCCCCCCACCCTTGTGACCACCTCTTTTGTTCCTTGGAGCAGGGTCCAAGTCTCCTGGATCACGTTCGGTGAGAAAATCACGTTCCCGAAGATTTTATTCCGTTTGGACTCCGTCTGATATTCTGTTTCTTCGAAACACTGAAATAGGCAAAAAACAGCAATTCTGGGCTAGGCCTTCGGTTAATAGGTTAGTCCCAAAAATAATATAAAAGTGGAAAATAAAGCCCAATATAGTCCAAAACAGTAGATAATATAGCATGGAGCAATCAAAAATTATAGATACGTTGGAGACGTATCATGGTGGTTCACACTTTATTCATGGTGCTTTCCGTAAAATGCTTGCTAAATATGATGTTAATTATAGAATTGCATCTCCTTATCACCCACAGTCTAGTGGTCAAGTAGAGTTGAGCAATAGAGAGCTCAAATTAATTTTGCAAAAGACTGTTAATAGGTCTAGAAAGAATTGGTCCAAGAAACTTGATGATGCATTATGGGCTTATAGAACTGCATACAAAAATCCTATGGGTATGTCTCCGTATAAAATGGTTTACGGAAAAGCATGTCACTTACCCCTCGAACTAGAACATAAGGCTTATTGGGCTATTAAAGAGCTTAACTATGATTTTAAACTTGCCGGTGAAAAGAGGTTATTTGATATTAGCTCACTTGATGAATGGAGAACCCAAGCTTATGAAAATGCCAAGTTGTTTAAAGAAAAAGTTAAAAGATGGCATGACAAAAGGATACAAAAGCGTGAGTTTAATGTAGGTGATTATGTATTGCTATACAACTCTCGTTTAAGATTTTTTGCAGGAAAACTTCTCTCTAAATGGGAAGGCCCCTATGTTATCGAGGAGGTCTATCGTTCCGGTGCCATAAAGATCAACAACTTCGAGGGCACAAATCCGAAGGTGGTAAACGGTCAAAGAATTAAACATTATATCTCAGGTATTCCCATAAATGTTGAAACCAATATTATTGAAACCGTAACACCGGTAGAATACATAAGGGACACTTTCCGGAACGTTTCAGACTCCGAAAAGGAATAGGTATGTGGTACGGTAAGTAAACCGACTCCAAAACAATTTTTAAGGCAATATTTCTCCGTTTTGGAATATTTATAAAAATAGAAAAATAAGTAGCAGTCCGGGAAGGACACGAGGGCCCCACGAGGGTGGTGGGCGCGCCCCCTACCTCGTGAGCACCTCGTGTGCCTTCCGGACTCCGTTTTCTTGCACGTTACGTATTTTGGTCGGTAGAAATTCATTATATAATCTCCCGGAGGTTTTGACTCCCGTATCATGCAAAAATCTCCTGTTTTTGTTTCGAGCTATTTTTCTGATAGATCTAGGTTATCATGACGGACCCAAGCGCCTCCAAGGACAAGTTCTTCGAGAAGGTCATCAACCCTTACCTCGCGGAGGTGCTGCGACACCCTCAAACCATTGAGTTGCGTGATGGGTTGTTGCACATCCACGATGAAGAGGGACCAAAGGGGACCGGAAGCATAGAGACGAGGCTCGAAGCATTGGAGCAACAAGTTTTCAAGTGCCAGGGGATGGTGGAGCGTGGAATCAACGCTAGCCACACGATGCTCGTGGAGTTCACTAACAATTACAAGCCGGATGCCAAGAACACCGAGGAAGCCATCTTCAAGCTATATGAGACGATCGAGCACCTCCAAGCCCAAGTCTATGACCTTCAAAACCAAAACTATGAGTATGAATATAGATTCAAAAGAATGAGTTTGGCTGCAGATTTGAGGATTCCGGAGACTCGATCATCTTTCTATGATGGTGAACCTATGCCTTGGAAGATGGATGACAAGCCCGCATCATCAACAACACCTCCGCCGTCTCCTCCAACAAAGAAGACCTGAGTATCTGGATATGGGCACTCCCCTTGGCAACTGCCAAGCTTGGGGGAGGTGCCCCGGTATCGTATCACAATCACAACTCCTATCTTTACCGTTTTTCTTAGTTCGATCCTTTTGATAATATCTTGATCTAGTAGAATAAAGTTTATGGCATGATCTAGTTTTGAGTTTTGCTTTATGATCTCTCTATGTAATCGAGTCCGTGAGCTATATATAATAAAGATTAGTGCTGAGTCAAGGGCTTGATTATTTTGCCATGATCTTGGGTGAATAAAAGAAAAGAGAAAAAGAATAAAAAGAAACAAAAAGTTCATATTGATCTTATTGAGAGTAATGACTTCACATAGAAAGAGTATGATTATTAAAAGTTGTTGGGAGTTGGCAGACATAGCTTTGGTCATTGTTGCAATTAATAGGAAGTAATAAGGAAAGAGAGGTTTTCACATATAGATATATTATCATTGACATCTTTTATGATTGGGAGCACTCATTAAAATATGACATGCTAAAGAGTTGATGTTGGACAAGGAAGACAACGTAATGAGTTATGTCTTTCTTATATCTAACTTGTTGAGCTTGCCTTTCCCCCTCATGCTAGCCAAATTCTCAGCACCAAGTAGAAATACTACTTGTGCTTCCAAAATTCCTAAACCAGTTTTGCCATGAGAGTCCACCATATCTACCTATGGATTGAGTAAGATCCTTCAAGTAAGTTGTCATCGGTGCAAAGCAATAAAAATTGCTCTAAATATGTATGATTGATTGGTGTGGGAGAAATAATCTTTATACGATCTTGTGATGTGGAAGTAATAAAAGCGACGGACTGCATAATAAAGGTTCATTTCACAAGGGGCAATATAAAGTGACGTTCTTTCGCATTGAGATTTTATATATCCAACCATAAAAGCGCATGGCAACCTCTGCTTCCCTCTGCGAAGGGCCTATCCTTTATTATTATCTTCTACCTTATGCAAGAGTCATGGTGATCTTCACCTTTTCTTTTTCATTTTATCCTTTGGCAAGCTTAGCATGTTGGAAAGAACATGATATATATATATATAGGAGTAGGATTTTCTACAAGTGCTTGGCACAGAACTAGTTAAGGGTTTCAACGGTGCAAAAGTTCTCAAAAATTCTGAAAAAAATACTGAACCAACACACCTATAATATAACATGATCCAACGGAGGGATTAAAAAAATACGACTGTATGTGTCCTGGACAAAAAAACAAATAGTTCAGTGAGCTGAAATGCTTATTATTTTTGTCGAGGACACATAGATGCATATTTTGACAAGCCCTCCGTTGGATCATCTTATTACATTAGAGAGATGCTCCCATATTTATTTCATATTTTTTGATAACTTTTGAACCATTAGAAGTTTAGGGAAACTTAACTAGTTTTGTGGCAAGCTATGGTAGACACAGTTTTACCTATATATATATATATATATATATATATATATATATATATATATATATACACGACTGCGCTATAGTAAGCGAGCGCATTCTTCTTAGCCTATGCTCCGGCCGCTCCTAATTAGGCGCGTGGGTCTCGCGGAGAAGGCTGTGCTCCACCGCTATTCTGGTTGAGGGTAATGAGCTTTGTAAAAAAAAAAGTAACACAATTAATTTTATTACCATGCTTCGTCGGATGTATTCCGTCTCTGTGGTGCCTATTTATTGGCAGTAACGGGAATAGTGGGGATGGTAATGGACGTGGATTGTTTACGAGACACTTAGTAATCGTTGGTTGGAGCCCTGAGCGTAAAACCTTGCTAGCATGTAGTAACGGATTACTATGCTATGATGGAGTCGATGGCTAGACAAACCGGGGTAGTAATGCATTACTACAAGAGCTCTCTTTGTTGGGAAAAAACTTGAATGTAGTAACGGATCACTACGCTATGATGGAGTCAGATGGTAAACCTAGTAAACCAAGGTAGTAACGCATTACTATTTTTGCAGGTCCAATTACTAGATGGTAAACCTTGTAAGACCAGGATAGTAATGCATTACTACTTCTGCATGTCCAGTTACTAGGTGGTAACATCATTACTACTTTCGCAGACCTAATTTACTAGATTGTAGCAATTAACAGCTAGGCTGGGCTCTTTTACGATCGTCAATTAACGCTGGACCGAGTGTAGGCGTGGGAGGATTGGGCATGCTAACTTGCGCGTGGATCGTGACTCGTTACTACTGTTCTTTTTTCAGAGGACAACGGGTCTGGTCGTAAGTTCATTACGGTTAATTTTATGGTCAAACCCGCGCTTCGGCTAATTAGCGCGTACAGCCGGTGGGTCGATGGGCGGCCGGAGCGCAGGCTAGGTTATAATGCGCGCACGCTGACTTTAGCATGTCTATATATATATAATTGGATGTAGGGGAGCATGAACCATTATTGTTGACATTACCCATGAGGTAAAAGGTTGTGGGGCAAAACTATAAGCCCCTATCTTTCTCTGTGTCCGATTAAAACTCCGTAACCACAAGTACCGCGTGAGTGTTAGCAATTATGGAGGACTAAATGATAGTTGAGTATGTGGACTTGCTTTTTAGCTCTGACATAGACTCTTTCCGATGTTATGATAAATTGCAATTGCTTCAATGACTGAGATTATAGTTTGTCGGAGCCCAATAAGGTTTATGATTTATACTCTTGCACTGTGAATAGATCATCACTTGAACATAAGTAATCATATGACAAAATCTATATATGTTGCTGTTATGAGAATAATCATGATGCCTTCATGTCCGTATTTTATTTTTATCGACGCCTCTACCTCTAAACATGAGGACATATTTATTATTATCGGCTTTTCGCTTGAGGACAAGCGAGGTCTAAGCTTGGGGGAGTTGATACATCCATTTTGCATCATGCTTTTATATCGATATTTATCGCATTATGGACTGTTATTTCACTTTATGTCACAATACTTATGGCTATTCTCTCTTATTTTACAAGGTTTACATAAGGAGGGAGAATGCCGGCAGCTGGAATTCTGGTCTGGAAAAGGAGCAAATATTAGAGACCTATTCTGTGCAACTCCAAAAGTCCTGAAACTCCACGGAATGTCTTAAAAGAAATAAAGAAAAATCCACGCCAAAGATGAAGGCCAGGGGGCCCACACCCTGCTCACGAGGGTGGGGGGCGCGCCCCCCTAGGGTGCGCCTCCCTACCTCGTGAGCCCCCTGGTGGCTCTCCGATGCCCATCTTCTCCTATATGAGGTCTTTCGATGAGAAAAAAATAAGAAGGAACTTTTCGGGACGACTCCGCCGCCACGAGGCGGAACCTTGGCGGATCCAATCTAGAGCTCCGGCAGAGCTGTTCTATCGGGGAAACTTCCCTCCGGTAGGGGGAAATCATCACCATCGTCATCACCAACGCTCCTCTCATCGGGAGAGGGCAATCTCCATCAACATCTTCACCAGCACCATCTCATCTCCAAACCCTAGTTCATCTCTTGCATCCAATTCTTGTCTCAAAGTCCGGGATTGGTGCTAGTAGGTTGCTAGTAGTGTTGATTACTCCTTGTAGTTGATGCTAGTTGGTTTAATTGGTGGAAGATCATATGTTCAGATCCTATATGCATATTATTACCCCTCTAATTATGAACATGAATATGCTTTGTGAGTAATTACGTTCGTTCCTGAGGACAAGGGAGAAGTCTTGCTATGATTAGTCATGTGAATTTGGTATTCGTTTGATATTTTGATAAGATGTATGTTGTCTAGCCTCTAGTGGTGTTATGTGAACGCCGACTACATAACACTTCACCATTATTTGGGCCTAGAGGAAGGCATTGGGAAGTAATAAGTATATGATGGGTTGCTAGAGTGACAGAAGCTTAAACCCTAGTTTATGTGTTGCTTCGTAAGGGGTTGATTTGGATCCATATGTTTCATGCTATGGTTAGGTTTACCTTAATACTTTTGTTGTAGTTGCGGATGCTTGCAATAGAGGTTAATCATAAGTGGGATGCTTGTTCAAGTAAGAACAGCACCCAAGCACCGGTCCACCCTCATGTCAAATTATCAAGGTACCGAATGCGAATCATATGAACGTGATGAAAACTAGCTTGACGATATTCCCATGTGTCCTCGGGAGCGCTTTTCCTATTATAAGAGTTTGTTCTGGCTTGTCCTTTGCTACAAAAGGATTGGGCCATCTTGCCGCACTTTATTTACTTTTGTTACTTGTTGCTCCTTACAATTTATCCCGTCACAAAACTATCTGTTACCACTTATTTCAGTACTTGCAGAGAATACCTTGCTTAAAACTGCTTATCATTTCCTTCTGCTCCTCATTGGGTTCGACACTCTTACTTATCGAAAGGACTACGATAGATCCCCTATACTTGTGGGTCATCATGGGTTTATGATCAAGTTTATCTATGAACAATATTTGAATCTCCTCTAAATTCTTTTATATATGATTGGTTATCTTTGCAAGTCTCTTCAAATTATCAGTTTGGTTTGGCCTACTAGATTGATCTTTCTTGCAATGGGAGAAGTGCTTAGCTTTGGGTTCAATCTTGCGGTGTCCTTTCCCAGTGACAGTAGGGGCAGCAAGGCACATATTGTATTGTTGCCATCGAGGATAACAAGATGGGGTTTATATCATATTGCATGAGTTTATCCCTCTACATCATGTCATCTTGCTTAAGGCGTTACTCTGTTCTTATGAACTTAATACTCTAGATGCATGCTGGATAGCGGACGATGTGTGGAGTAATAGTAGTAGATGCAGGCAGGAGTCGGTCTACTTGTCTTGGACGTGATGCCTATATACATGATCATACCTAGATATTCTCATAACTATGCTCAATTCTGTCAATTGCTCAACAGTAATTCGTTCACCCACCGTAAAATACTTATGCTCTTGAGAGAAGCCACTAGTGAAACCTATGGCCCCCGGGTCTATCTTTATCATATTAATCTTCCAATACTTAGTTATTTTCATTGCTTTTATTTTACTTTGCATCTTTATCATAAAAATACCAAAAATCTTATCTTATCATATCTATCAGATCTCACTCTCATAAGTGACCGTGTAGGGACTGAGAACCCCTTATCGCGTTGGTTGCGAGGATTTATTTGTTTTGTGTAGGTGCGAGGGACTCGCGCGTAGCCTCCTACTGGATTGATACCTTGGTTCTCAAAAACTGAGGGAAATACTTAAGCTACTTTGCTGCACCACCCTTTCCTCTTCAAGGCAAAACCAACACAAGTTCTCAAGAGGTAGCAAGAAGGATTTCTGGCGCTGTTGCCGGGGAGGTCTACGCAAAAGTCAAACATACCAAGTACCCATCACAAACCCTTATCTCCCGCATTACATTATTTGCCATTTGCCTCTCGTTTTCCTCTCCCCCACTTCACCCTTGCTGTTTTATTCGCCCTTCTTCTGCTCGTCTTTCCATTTGCCTTGATGTCTTACTTGGCTCATTTACTCGTTTGGTTGGAATAATTATTTATTTATTACTAAACATAGAACCTAAGATCCATGAATCCGCATCCGCTTGCTAATCTCTTTAAGAGATCCAATTATGTTGAACCAATTGCTAGTGAGTTTTGTGCACTAGATTATCTTTATGAAGTTTTGCTTGAAATTCGTGAATCTGAAAATTGCGATGAAGTATTTTATGAAGTGATTCATGATAGATCTTTGAATAAAAAGCATGATTGCAATGATGTTATTATAAATTCTATTAATGTCAATTGTGCTAATAATATGCAAAACCCTAAGCTTGGGGATGCTAGTTTTGCTATGTCCTCTACTTGTTGCAATGATCATGATTGAGGTGATTCTTCTTTTGATCTTGAAAATTTATTTAAGCCCCATGATGAATATGAGATTGATTATAATGTTTGCAATAATATTGAAAGTGGGTTTGGAAGAATGTCAACTTTAGATCCCACATATTTGGAGAATGTTCAGTCTTATGAAGTTTTTGATAAAAGTGCGTTTGGAAAGGTCATGACTTTAGTTAATGTTAATCCCACTATTTTGGAAGAGTGTCAACTTTGCATGCATGTGGATCGTGTTGAAAATATTTTATGTGATAGCTATTTTGTTGAATTTGCTTATGATCCTACATGTAATTATTAAGAGAGAGGAAAATATGGTGGTAGAAATTTTCATGTTACTAAATTACATATTGTTATGTTGAGATTACTATTTTTTCTTTCCTCTTCCATGCATATGCTAGTTTTTGCTTGCCATGATAATTTGTTTTCCTATAAGATGCCTATGCATAGGAAGTATGTTAGACTTAGATGTGTTTGTCACATGTATGATGCTCTCTTTGTGCTTCAATTCTTGTCTTTCATGTGAGCATCATCGAAATTATCAATGCCTAGCTAGGGGCGTTAATAGCTAGGCATTGATAATTTCAATGATGCTCACATGAAAAACAAGAATTGAAGCACAAAAGAGAGCATCATAAAACACATGACAAACACATCTAAGTCTAACATGCTTCCTATGCATAGGCATCTTATAGGAAAACAAATTATCATCGCAAGCAAAAACTAGCATATGCAAGGAAGCGGAAAGAAACAATAGCAATGTCAACATAACGAGAGGTAATTTAGTAACATGAAAATTTCTACAACCATATTTTCCTCTCTCATAATAATTACATGGAGGATCGTGTAGCGACCAGACCTCAAACAGTCTGATCTCTGTGCTCCGGTGTCATCCCTGGATCAGTAATGCTGACACCACACAGTACTCGAAGGATTTATAGCAGAGTAGCAATCACACACTTATTACATCGAGTGTCTCAAAAGAGAACTTATTACAATAAATATGGCTTAAGGCCATCTAATAACGATAACAGCGGAAGGCTTGGAAGATAAGTGAGTCCATCAACTCCAACGGCATCACTGAGTATAGAACCACGACCTAAAAACTCCTTATTCGTCGTCTGAAAAGTCTGCAACATTAACGTTGCAGCCCGAGAACGGGTCAGCACATGGAATATGCTAGCAAGGTAACACATAGGGAGTAATGGAATGAAACAACTATACTATATGCACATTTGGCTGGTGGAAAGCTCTATGGTTATAGTTTTTGCGTAAAGCCAATTTTTCCCTACTTCAAAGGAATAAATTTTAATTACTATCATGGTGGTTGTTAAACATTGAGAATGGTGGACAGCATTCTCAATCCCAATTAAGCATCATCATTTAACAAAACCCAACAAAATTAACTTTAGAGTAACATGTTGAGATTCACATGATAATCCAGGTACTATATACTCAAGATTTCCATAACCGGGGACACGGCTAACCATGATTAGTTTATTACACTCTACAGAGGTTTGCGCACTTTTCCCCACAAGACTCGATCACCTCCGTTGGATTTCTCGCACTACAAGGTGTTTGAGAAACGGATGACCGAGACACAGTCTTTCAGAAGCGCTAGCACCTTACGATGGATAGACCGGTACACCTACTTTCCCCTATATCTGCTAGTCTACCCTGTAAGAGTTCGCACGACTTAATCAACTATGCCAGAGCCCATAATGGCTTGTGGCTGCACACGGAAGTTTCTAGTATGAATAATCTCATGATCCCTTTGAGCCTGGGTGGCGGTCCAAAAGAAAAACAGGCAAGTCCTGGAATACCCAGGTGCCTCAATCCACCCAGATGTGTGTTTAAGTTGCCACCTTAGATAAACCATTAATTAACAATCTCACATCTGTCATGGATATCACTCACCCAATCCACGTCTACTAGCATAGCATGGCATAATAAGCAAACGTAGAAATAACTCCCAAAGGTTTGATAATAAACAGGTAATAAGTACTACCTCATCTACTTCCCATCCCACAATTTAATTAGATCCTAATCATGCAATGTGTGAGGATTGATCTAATGCAATAAACTGGGTTGTAGAAAAAGGTATGATCAAAGTGTTACTTGCCTTGCTGATGATCCGCGAAACCTAGAGATTCAAAGTAACAGGCGGGGCACTCCGGGTATTCTATCACAGACAAACAAACAAGCATACAATAAGTACTCATCTAATGCACAGGTAAAACTCAAATAGAAGATCTAACCAGAAAGTTCAACTTAAGAACCCTGGTTTGCAAAAAGAATCAAATCGAACGTAGCAAAAGAAATCAAACAGCGAAAGAAAACAACTTCGTTCTAGTAATCTGGATCTAAGTCAAATTTTATAGTAGCAAAGACTTGTTTAAGTTGATTATTCGGAAAGAGGGTTTCGAGACGAAACTCCAGGCGCTTGAATCGCCTGATTCTGATAAACGAGCGAAAAGTTACACTAAAACGAAAATCGGATCAGAAATCGCGATCAGAAAATAACCGCGGAAAATCCGACGAAAAAGAAAAAACGACAAACAGATTAATCGTTAATTAACCTAATCTGAAAATAAATAAGATAATAAAAAAATTCAAAAATAAAACCGACGAAAAAGAAAATATATTTTTTTTAAAAACGACACGGAAGTCGAGGCGGCGGCGAACCTCGGGCGGCGTGCAACTCCGGCGAGTCGGCGGCGGGTCCGGCGGCGGCGGCGGCGGGCTAGGGTTTCGGGCGCGGGCGCGGTTATGGGCTGGGGCGCCGGGTGCCTCGCTATTTAAAGGCGCCCCCGGGGGGAGTCCCGCTCGGGTACGGCCCATAGTCGGTTTCGTTTTTTTTAAATAATTACGCTTGGAAGAAAAGTAAAAAAGAAATACTAAACGAACTCCAAAAATCATGAAATAAATTTTCCCGGGTTTCTAAAATCAAGCCCGATAAAGTGAACATTTATTTGGGCCCAAAATACAACTTTGGAAAACGCGTATTTTTCCTAAATTCAATTAAAAATACCGAAAAACTCCGAAAAAATCTTATTTGATTTTTTTATTACATCCTCAATATTTCTATATTTTGGGAAAGTCATTTTATTCCCTCTCTTATATTTTTGTAATAGAAATAATTGATGATAAAATAAATAAAATCAAATGATCCTGTTTACAAAATTTGAGAAAACTCAAATATGTAAATAACGAAATCCCCAACTCTCTCCGTGGGTCCTTGAGTTGCTTAGGATTTTCTAGGATCAAAACCAAAAGCAGAATAAAATATGATATGCATGATGATCTAATGTATAACATTTCAAATTGAAAATTTGGGATGTTACAAACCTACCCCCCTTAAGATGAATCTCGCCCTCGAGATTCGGGTTGGCTAGAAAATAGGTGAGGGTGGTCCTGGAGCAAATCTTCCTCTCGCTCCCAGGTGGCTTCATCCTCCGTGTGGTGGCTCCACTGAACTTTGCAAAACTTGATAACCTTGCTGCGAGTGACTCGGCTAGCAAACTCGAGAATCTTGACTGGTTTCTCCTCATAGGTCAAATTGTTATCCAACTGAATTACTTCCAATGGCACTGTGTCTCTCAAAGGTATGTCAGCCATCTCCGCGTGACACTTCTTCAACTGAGAAGCGTGGAACACATCATGAACTCCTGTCAATCCTTCTGGCAATTCCAACTTGTAGGCCACTTCTCCCATACGCTCCAAAACTCGATATGGCCCTACAAATCGTGGCGCTAACTTCCCCTTAACTCCAAAGCGCTTAATCCCTCGAAGTGGGGATACTCGAAGATAAGCTCTATCTCCGACTTCGTAAATTGTCTCCTTGCGTTTAGAATCTGCGTAGCTCTTCTGCCTGGACTGGGCTACCTTGAGCCTATCGCGAATCAACTTCACCTTCTGTTCAGACTCTTTAATCAGATCTGGTCCAAACAACTGGCGGTCTCCAACTTCGTCCCATGACAACGGTGTCCTGCACCTCCTTCTGTACAGAGCTTCGAAAGGGGCCATCTTCAAACTGGTCTGATAGATATTATTGTAAGAGAACTCTGCATATGGCAAATTATCGTCCCAACTAGATCCATAATCTAGCGCACAAGCTCTCAGCATATCCTCCAAAATCTGATTGACCCTCTCGGTCTGTCCATCTGTCTGCGGATGAAAAGCTGTACTAAATTCTAGCCTAGTACCCAAGTCTCATGCAACTGCTTCCAGAACTTTGAGGTAAACTGGGTTTCTCTATCTGATACGATGCTCCTGGGAACTCCATGCAAACATACGATCCTGGTCATGTATATCTTTGCCAACTTAGCACTGGTGTAAGTGGTCTTTACTAGGATGAAATGAGCTACCTTCGTCAATCGATCAACTACAACCCAAATCGAGTCATAGCCTGAACGAGTCCTTGGTAATCCCGTGATAAAATCCATGCTTAGCTTATCCCACTTACATTCGAGTATCGGCAACGGTTGTAACAATCCTGCTGGCTTCTGATGCTCTGCCTTTACTCTCTGGTATACATCACAAACTGCTACATACTCTGCTATATCCTTCTTCATTCCGGTCCACCAGAAAATATCCTTCAAATCCAAATACATCTTGGTATTTCCTGGGTGAATCGAATACGGTGAATCATGTGCCTCTTGCAGAATCAACTTTCTGATTTCCGGGTCATTGGGTACATAAACACGGTCTTCAAACCATAGGGTGTCGTGCTCATCCTCACGAAATCCTTTAGCTTTTCCTTGGCTCATTTTCTCTTTTATAGAAGCAATCTCCATGTCAGTCTTCTGAGCTTTCCTGATTATGTCCATCAAAGTTGACTGAATTTCCAACATTTCTACATAGCCTCTCGGAACTATTTCCAAACATAGTTCACGAAGATTTTCTGCTAACTCCTTGGGTATTTCTCCCGTCATTAACGTATTGACATGGCTCTTGCGGCTTAATGCATCAGCTACTACATTAGCCTTCCCGGGATGATAATGCAATCTCATAGCATAATTCTTGATGAGCTCCAACCATCTCCTTTGTCTGAGGTTCAACTCCTTCTGCGTGAAAATGTACTTCAAACTCTTGTGATCCGTGTACACCTCACAATGATTTTCGATGAGGAAATGTCTCCATGTCTTCAATGCATGCACTACGGCTGCTAACTCCAAATCATGCGTGGCATAATTCAATTCGTGAGGCTTCAGTTGTCGTGAAGCATACGAAACAACTCTTCCCTCCTGCATAAGCACTGCTCCAAGTCCTCGACGTGAAGCGTCGCAATACACCTCATAATCCTTGGTTTGATCTGGCAAAATCAACACTAGTGAGGTAACCAAACGGTTCTTCAATTCCTGGAAACTAGCCTCACACTCCTCAGTCCATTTGAACTTAGTATCCTTCTTCAGCAACTCCGTCATAGGCTTCGCAATCTTTGAGAAGTTCTCAATAAATCTACGGTAGTATCCTGCGAGTCCCAGAAAACTCCGGATCTCTCCAACTGTTGTTGGGGCTTCCCAATTGGTCACAGTGATAACCTTGGTGGGGTCAACTGCTATTCCTTCTCCGGATATAACATGTCCGAGGAATCCAACTTCCTTCAACCAAAACTCACATTTGCTGAACTTGGCATATAATTGATGTTCTCTGAGCTTTCCAAGTACCAAACGCAAATGCTCCTTATGTTCCTCTTCATTCTTTGAATAAACCAGGATATCATCAACGAACACTACGACGAACTTATCCAAAAACTCCATAAACACTTTGTTCATCATGTTCATAAAATAGGCAGGTGCGTTAGTCAGTCCAAATGACATAACGGTATACTCATACAGTCCATATCTTGTGGTGAATGCTGTCTTAGGTATGTCCTGCTTTCGAATCTTCAACTGATGGTACCCTGATCGCAAATCGATCTTGGAAAACACTTTAGCCCCTTGCAATCGATCAAACAGATCATTGATCATTGGTAGCGGGTACTTGTTTTTGATTGTTACTTCGTTCAATCCTCGATAATCAACAACCATTCTTAATGATCCATCCTTCTTCTCCACTAGACGTACTGGTGATCCCCAAGGCGAAGAACTTGGGCGAATGTAACCTTTATCCAGTAACTCCTTAATCTGTTTCTTAATTTCCACCAAATCTTTTGCGGGCATCCTGTATGGTCGCTTCGATATTGGCCCAGTGCCTGGCAAAAGCTCAATCAAAAACTCAATGTCTCTATCCGGTGGCATGCCTGGCAACTCTTCGGGAAATACATCAGGAAAATCCTTTACCACTGGTACTTCCTCCTGCACAACTCCAGATAAGGAATTTACTTTTGTCTTGTTTGGCGCATGTCAGGATACATACTTGATCCTTCTTCCTTCTGGCGTTGTGAGCAAAATTGTCTTACTGGCGCAATCGATGTTTCCTCCATACATCGACAGCCAATCCATACCGAGAATTTCATCCAAACCTTGGGATTCCAGAATAATTAAATCTGTTGGGAAAACATGCCTTCCTATACTTAATGGCACTTGAAAACATCCTTGTCCGGCCATGTACTCTGCTCCTGGCGAGCTTACTAGCATAGGTGTTTTAAGAACCCTAGTGGGCAGGCTATACTTTTCCACAAATCCCCTGATTCTAATTCTGAACTAGCAACTGCATCAAGGTGTTCTGTTACTGGATCAACTGGGTGAGCTCCGGCGGAAAGGCAAATCCGGGGTCACGTCTCGGAGGCATCTGAGGATTTAGAAAAGATGAGATATAAGAATAGAGGGGGTCTAAAGAGAAAACACTACCCATATGCACATGAGGCAAAAGCAAACAATTCACTTCATTCAATCAAACAAAGGCATATAATCGACCTATCTATCGCAACAAGTGCTCGGACTACTATATTTACATGGCGGACTACTACTACTGGTGAGGTGGTCTACTAGAAACATTCTACGGTTGTAGACTCTATGATATCGGCTCCAGCTTCATCAACATAGTCATCATCGCTACTATCTGCTTCCGAGTCGGTGCCGTCGATGATGATGTAGTCTTCCGGGCTAATCTCCTTGGGTTCTTCGTCTTCATCTACTGGTGTCTGGCCTCCCATAAATATTCCAATCTTCTTGATCAGGTCGTCATTCTTCTCCACCAATACTTTAATTTCTTCTTCATAATCTTCACGTGTAGCCTTGAGTTCTTCCTCCAGTTCCTTGATTCTAGTCTTAGTCTTCTTCAGATCTATCATGTCGGCGCACATCTGATTCTCCTGTCGTCGAATGTGATGGTTTAACTCCTGGATAAAAGCTGCAATTGATCTATCTTTCCTGGTGTTGATCATCTCCCAGTGTTCATATCGGCGCCCACAAATCTGGTAGATAGTATCCTTGAGATCCTTGCGGTAGACTTCTCCAATGCGTCCCATGGCGATGTGAGCTGCCATACTCTTTCCTAGACTCCAAGTTGGTGCATCAAAAGAAAACTCTATGGGCTCAGTGACTGGCATGAACGTCCTTCCTGGAAATTGAACTTGAATCATCCAGCGCTCTTCTTCAGGTAAAGTGGCGTTGTAGGTTCCCATGAAGCTTGGTACTCCTATGTTCAGGTATCTAGTGACTTCCTTCAAGTGGCGTCCAAAGGGTGTATCTTCATCTGGTTGTGTGAACTTGTTCCTTGCATCCGCCATCCTAAAGAGTAGAAAAGATGAGAAGTCAGAAGAGAAGAGAGTGGGTAGTGATCTAGGTCTCTTTGCTTAGTGGTCGTGTCCTACAGTCAGCGTGTGCTCTGATACCATCTCTGTAGCGACCAGACCTCAAACAGTCTGATCTCTGTGCTCCAGTGTCATCCCTAGATCAGTAATGCTGACACCACACAGTACTCGAAGGATTTATAGCAGAGTAGCAATCACATACTTATTACATCGAGTGTCTCAAAAGAGAACTTATTACAATAAATATGGCTTAAGGCCATCTAATAACGATAACAGCGGAAGGCTTGGAAGATAAGTGAGTCCATCAACTCCAACGGCATCACTGAGTATAGAACCACGACCTAAAAACTCCTTATTCGTCGTCTGAAAAGTCTGCAACATTAACGTTGCAGCCCGAGAACGGGTCAGCACATGGAATATGCTAGCAAGGTAACACATAGGGAGTAATGGAATGAAACAACTATACTATATGCACATTTGGCTGGTGGAAAGCTCTATGGTTATAATTTTTGCGTAAAGCCAATTTTTCCCTACTTCAAAGGAATAAATTTTAATTACTATCATGGTGGTTGTTAAACATTGAGAATGGTTGACAGCATTCTCAATCCCAATTAAGCATCATCATTTAACAAAACCCAACAAAATTAACTTTAGAGTAACATGTTGAGATTCACATGATAATCCAGGTACTAGATACTCAAGATTTTCATAACCGGGGACACGGCTAACCATGATTAGTTTATTACACTCTGCAGAGGTTTGCGCACTTTTCCCCACAAGACTCGATCACCTCCGTTGGATTTCTCGCACTACAAGGTGTTTGAGAAACGGATGACCGAGACACAGTCTTTCAGAAGCGCTAGCACCTTACGATGGATAGACCGGTACACCTACTTTCCCCTATATCTGCTAGTCTACCCTGTAAGAGTTCGCACGACTTAATCAACTATGCCAGAGCCCATAATGGCTTGTGGCTGCACAAGGAAGTTTCTAGTATGAATAATCTCATGATCCCTTTAAGCCTGGGTGGTGGTCCAAAAGAAAAACAGGCAAGTCCTGGAATACCCAGGTGCCTCAATCCACCCAGATGTGTGTTTAGGTTGCCACCTTAGATAAACCATTAATTAACAATCTCACATCTGTCATGGATATCACTCACCCAATCCACGTCTACTAGCATAGCATGGTATAATAAGCAAACGTAGAAATAACTCCCAAAGGTTTGATAATAAACAGGTAATAGGTAGTACCTCATCTACTTCCCATCCCACAATTTAATTAGATCCTAATCATGCAATGTGTGAGGATTGATCTAATGCAATAAAACTGGGTTGTAGAAAAAGGTATGATCAAAGTGTTACTTGCCTTGCTGATGATCCGCGAAACCTAGAGATTCAAAGTAACAGGCGGAGCACTCCGGGTATTCTATCGCAGACAAACAAACAAGCAAACAATAAGTACTCATCTAATGCACAGGTAAAACTCAAATAGAAGATCTAACCAGAAAGTTCAACTTAAGAACCCTGGTTTGCAACAAGAATCAAATCGAACGTAGCAAAAGAAATCAAACAGTGAAAGAAAACAACTTCGTTCTAGTAATCTGGATCTAAGTCAAATTTTACAGTAGAAAAGACTAGTTTAAGTTGATTATTCGGAAAGAGGGTTTCGAGACGAAACTCCAGGCGCTTGAATCGCCTGATTCCGATAAACGAGCGAAAAGTTATACTAAAACGAAAATCGGATCAGAAATCGCGATCAGAAAATAACCGCGGAAAATCCGACGAAAAAGAAAAAACGACGAACAGATTAATCGTTAATTAACCTAATCCAAAAATAAATAAAATAATTAAAATAATACTAAAATAATAAAAAAATCGAAAATAAAACCAACGAAAAAGAAAATAATTTTTTTTAAAAAACGGCACGGAAGTCGAGGCAGCGGCGAACCTCGAGCGGCGTGCAACTCCGACGAGTTGGCGGCGGGTCCGGCGGCGGCGGCGGTGGCGGCTGCGGCGGGCTAGGGTTTCGGGCGCGGGCGCGGTTATGGGCTGGGGCGCCGGGTGCCTCGCTATTTAAAGGCGCCCCCGGGCGGAGTCCCGCTCGGGTACGGCCCATAGTCGTTTTCGTTTTTTTTTAAATAATTACGCTTGGAAGAAAAATAAAAAGAAATACTAAACGGACTCCAAAAATCATGAAATAAATTTTCCCGAGTTTCTAAAATCAAGCCCGATAAAGTGAACATTTATTTGGGCCCAAAATACAACTTTGAAAAACGCGTATTTTTCCTAAATTCAATTAAAAATACCGAAAAACTCCGAAAAAAATCTTATTTGATTTTTTTATTACATCCTCAATATTTCTATATTTTGGGAAAGTCATTTTATTCCCTCTCTCATATTTTTGTAATAGAAATAATTGATGATAAAATAAATAAAATCAAATGATCCTGTTTACAAAATTTGAGAAAACTCAAATATGTAAATAACGAAATCCCCAACTCTCTCCGTGGGTCCTTGAGGTGCTTAGGATTTTCTAGGATCAAAACCAAAAGCAGAATAAAATATGATATGCATGATGATCTAATGTATAACATTCCAAATTGAAAATTTGGGATGTTACAGATCGTAAGAAAATTCAACAAAATAGCTATCACATAACATATTCTCAACATGATCCACATGCATACGAAGTCGACACTCTTCCAAAATAGTGGGATTATCATTAACTAAAGTCATGACCTCTCCAAACCCACTTTTATCAAAAATACCATAGGATTGAACATTCTCCAAATATGTGGGATCTAAAGTTGACACTCTTCCAAACCCACTTTCAATATTATTGCAAACACTATTATCAATCTCATATTCGTCATGGGGCTTAAATAAATTTTCAAGATCGTAAGAAGAATCACCCCAATCATGATCATTGCAACAAGTAGTGGACATAGCAAAACTAGCAACCCCAAGCTTAGGGTTTTGCATATTATTAGCACAATGGACATTCATAGAATTTATAATAACATCATTGCAATCATGCTTTTTATTCAAAGATCTATCGTGAATCACTTTATAAAGCACTTCATCACAATTTTTAGATTCACGGATTTCAAGCAAAACTCCATAAAGATAATTTAGTCCACTCAACTCACTAGCAATTGGTTCATCATAATTGGATCTCTTAAAAAGATTAGCAATAGGATGAGGATCCATAACAATAGATATTTAGCAAGCGAAGATGCAAGCTAATAGAAGGCACATGGTAACATGAGCAAACAAAAGGACGAACGGAAGAGGGCGATAAAACGGCAAAGGTGAAGTGGGGGCGAGGAAAACGAGAGGCAAATGGCAAATAATGTAATGCGAGGGATAAGAGTTTGGGATGGGTACTTGGTATGTCTTGACTTGTGCGTAGATCTCCCCGGCAACGGTGCCAGAAATCCTTCTTGCTACCTCTTGAGCACTGCATTGGTTTTCTCTTGAAGAGGAAAGGGTGATGCAGCAAAGTAGCGTAAGTATTTTCCTCAGTTTTTGAGAACCAAGGTATCAATCCAGTAGGAGACTACACGCAAGTCCCTCGTACCTACACAAACAAATAAGAACCTTGCAACCAACGCAATAAAAGGGGTTGTCAATCCCTTCATGGTCACTTACAAGAGTGAGATCTGATAGAGATAATAAAAATAAGATAAATATTTTTGGTATTTTTATGATATAGACTGAAAGTAAAGATTGCAAAGTAAAATAGATTGGAAACTTATATGATAAAAGATAGACCTGGGGCCATAGGTTTCACTAGTGGCTTCTCTCAAGATATCATAAGTATTACGGTGGGTGAACAAATTACTGTCGAGAAATTGATAGAGAAGTCCATAATTATGAGAATATCTAGGCATGATCACGTATATAGGCATCACGTCCGCGACAAGTAGACCGAAACGATTCTGCATCTACTACTATCACCCCACACATCGACCGCTATCCAACATGCATCTAGAGTATTAAGTTCATAAGAACAAAGTAACACTACTAGGGAAAAGCCTAGCAGCAGCGCGGGTTTTAGACCTATCAGTAGCGTGGGGTGGTGCGCTACTGATAAGGCGCTACAGCTAACGAATAGCAGTAGCGTGCCTCCACCCACGCTACGGCTAAATCGACTTAGTAGCAGCGAGTTCCAGGAGGAGCGCTGCTGGTAATTAGTAGTAGCGCTTCTCTCTGCCCGCGCTGCTACTATTATTTCGTATTTTATTTCTTTTTTATTTCATGTTGTATTCGTACACCTTTACACAAATTTTCATACAACAGGAATTTACAAATTGTTTTTACATCATCATGAGTTATTACATCACGGGGTGAAAGAACCGTGTGGACTAGTTTCAAGTGGACGGACATCCACTTGAAACTAATCCGCGGTTCTTTCACCCAATGATATAATAAATATCATCATCATCATCATATCATTAACAACTTATCATCATCATCATCATATCATTGGTCACTAGTCGTAATCACAAGTACTCCTGACATCTTCAACTCTAACACATTGTATCACATAATAAACATATTGTACCTCATAGGACCTACTACATTCTCTTAGGACCTACTATATTCTCTAAGGTAAAATAGCAAAAAACAAGATAGCCCCTCGCTCTCCATTATGGAGAATGCAGATTATCCTGTCTCCAATTCTTGCCTTTCGCTTAATGTTGCTTCCAAGAACCTCCTTACGAATGTCCAAACATTTTTTCCACTCTTTGATTAGCATGTGTTCACCGGTTTTAGAAATTCGATATGCACAGGTGAGATCCGTAGGATGACCTGGCTGTAGGTTCAGAACTTCAAGGCGACCATTGTAATACATCAGATGAGGCACACAATCCATCGGGATTTTCTGTTGAAAAACATAGTAATAACTTCGTAGTTAGCAATGATGTACTAGTTTTAGAAGTATGCAAAAGATGCACGGATGTCGTAATAGTAAAATATCTTACCAGGGTATCTCCATAGAAGTTATCGTGGTTCAACACGTGCACTAGTGGCACGTATTCACCATAATTTGGAGGAGTTCGATAATAGGTATTGTAATTCTCAAAAAAAGTACAATAAGCAATCAGATGATTTTTTTCTCCTTATAAGTTAATTTGGAGCCATCAGTGTAGTGGGTTTTGTCTACCATCTTCTGCACATTCTTTGAAGATTCAAAATAAGCTGTCAATGGAAATAAGCTGTCAACTATTTTGAAATAAACAATATAAATTAGTTAATAACTATGTTTGAGAAACTCACATTGCGGTAGAATCGGAAGCGTATCAACAAGGACCCAAATGTCCATATTGTCTTGCTCGATGTCAGGATGACCAAGATCCATGGTGACAATCATACCCTCATAAAAACCATACATTTTGCAAAGTGCTTCCCAATTTTGACAACCAAAATGGGTTACGCTCTGAGAATTATACAGATTTACTTCAAAATCGATATCATGATGGGTCCTTAGGTGTATTTTCTTTGTTTGAAAATTTTCATGGTCTTCAAAACCCATCCTCTCCAAGACATAGCGTCTTGCATGGCATGGGATAAGCTAGTCGAATTGTAAAAGATGAAAATTAGACGTTGAAATAGTTGAAGTCATGCTTAATTACAAAAAAACACTTGTCGTTGTTGCGTACCGTTTCAACATCGAAGGTCTCCTCGAGCTTAATGCTGAAGCGCCGATCTTCGTCCAGCTCAACGAACCTGTCGCACATACCTCGATCGTCGTGGCACCAGCTGCACTCCCCCGGGAGACTGTCGTCGTCCGAGTACGACATTTCCTACGTTCATAATTCAAAGATTAAACTTGTACAATTAAATATATGTACTAAAAAACCTAAATTAGATCATTATTTTTCAAAGAAAATCCAGGCCACTCGATATTTCCCACATATTCTAGCACAAGTCATGCCAGAATTCACGGAAAAATCCGGCATGACCTTTGCTAAAAAAGGACATATCGAGCGCCTGAAATTTGCCGGAACGGAAATTAATCAACACTCCGGCAAAACATAGGCCACTCGGAGGTGTAACCAAAACATGAAATAATTGCTTAAACTAAAAAATAACACCAAATATCGCATGTTCAACTAGTTCTATTAATTCAACTAGTTCTATTAATTCAACTAGTTCTTACTAAATATAAACTTAGTATTAAAATAAAAAAACTAGTTCTTTCTAAAAATGAAGTAGTTCAACTAGTTATTAATTTACTTACTATACTAGTTCAACTAAAACTTAACTAGTTCAACTAAAACTAAACTAGTTCTATTAATTCAACTAGTTCTTACTAAATATAAACTTACTATAAATAGAAAGAAACTAGCACATCTACTACTACTAATTAACATCTAACTACTACATCTACTACTAATTAACATGTACTACTGCTAATTATACAACTAGTTTACCATCACTACTAGTAATTAATATCCACTACTTCTAAAAATCATTATCTATGAACCCTAAATTAACATCTACTACTACTAAAATCATCTACTAACTAAGCAAAGAGAGAGGGGGTTGGGGAGGGGTGGGGGGCTTACAGAGGGAGAGACGGTGACGGGGAGGTGCTTGGCGACGGAGGGGCGGCGAGGGCGGGCTCGGGATCGGGAGGGCGGCGGTCCTGGGCGGCGGGCTCGGTCGAGGGCAGCGGCGGTGAGGTCGAGGGCGGCGACAGTGTGGTCGAGAGCGGCGGCGGTGAGGTTGATGGCGGGCGGCGGCAGCGGCGGTGAGGGCGCAGGCGCACTCGGGCTCGGGCGGTGGCGACAGGGAGTAGGGGAACAGGCCGGGGGGAAAGGAGGACTTAGCGAAATTTTGATGCGGGGGGTGGTTAACTCGAACTAGCCGTAGCGCACGTACAGAAAACGCGCTATAGCTAACTTATCTACAGCGCGTTTTGGGAAAATCCGCTACTGCTAATGGAAGCAGTTATTTCTTTTGTTTAGTAAAAACATCAAATATATACATTGGTCATCATTGATCTTTTTATGTATAATCTAAATAGTCAGCATGAATCCTCACTGTACCTGTATAGGTACAGGCGAGGATTCATATTGCAACCAGAAATCATACACACATAGTTCAATGAAGACCAAGTGCTCGAGATAGGTTGAGAAGCAACATATTTAAGGTGGTAAACACCTTGTTCGCTTAGCAGTATGGGACTAAACTTAATTAGTTGCGGTCATACTTACCAGCAGCGAGTTTTGAGCAAAACCGATGCTACTAAGTTCTTTAGCAGTAGTGCGTCCACGGGAAGGGCGCTACTACTATATCTAGCCTGGAGGCAACACCGTGGCAATTATAGTAGTAGCGATCTTTTCACCTAGAGCGCTACTGCTACTCAGTCATTAGCAGCGCTCTTTTCTAAAGCTCGTTGCTGCTAATTAGCAGTAGCGTCTGTTTTTAGACCGCGCTGCTGCTAAGATTCTGTGTATAAGGTTTTCCCTAGTAGTGTAACACATTAGGCAACATGACATGATGTAGAGGGATAAACTCAAGCAATATGATATAAACCCCATCTTTTTATCCTCGATGGCAACAATACAATACGTGCCTTGCTGCCCCTGCTGTCACTGGGAAAGGACACCGCAAGATTGAGCCCAAAGCTAAGCACTTCTCCCATTGCAAGAAAGATCAATCTAGTAGGCCAAACCAAACTGATAATTCGAAGAGGCTTGCAAAGATAACCAATCATACATAAAAGCTTTCAGAGAAGAATCAAATATTGTTCATAGATAAACTTGATCGTAAACCCACAATTCATCGGATCTCGACAAACACACCGCAAAAAGAGTTACATCAAATAGATCTCCAAGAAGATCGAGGAGAACATTGTATTGAGATCCAAAGAGAGAGAAGAAGCCATCTAGCTAATAACTATGGAGCCGAAGGTCTGTGGTAAACTACTCACACATCATCGGAGAGGCTATGGTGTTGATGTAGAAGCCCTCTGTGATCGATTCCCCCTTCGGCAGAGCTCCGGAAAAGGCCCCAAGATGGGATCTCTTGGGTACAGAAGGTTGCGGCGGTGGAAATAGGGTTTCATGGTGCTCTGGGATGTTTTCGGGGTATATGGATATATATATATATATATATATATATATATATATATATATATATATATATAGGAGGAAGAAGTAGGTCGGTGGAGCTGCGAGGTGCCCACGAGGGTGGGGGCGCGCCCAGGGGGCATGCGCGCCTCCCTGCCTCGTGGCCACCTCGTTTCTTTCTTGACGTCTACTCCAAGTCTCCTGGATCACGTTTGTTCCAAAAATAACTCTCCCGAAGGTTTCGTTCCGTTTGGATTCTGTTTGATATTCCTTTTCTGCGAAACACTGAAATAGGCAAAAAAACAGCAATTTGCACTGGGCCTTGGGTTAGTAGGTTAGTCCCAAAAATAATATAAAAGTGTATAAATAAGCCCATTAACATCCAAAATAGATAATATAATAGCATGGAACAATAAAAAATTATAGATACGTTGGAGACGTATCAGAGCTCTTACTTAAACTCTGATGAATAAGTTGAATTGCAATTGCTTGGTGACTAAGAACATAAGTTGTTGGGTTTCAAGAGAATTCATTGTTTGAACCTTAACATGTGAATTGGTTGCCACTATAACATGAGAAGTTTCATAAGAAAGAATTGTTGTTATGATGCTAGGAAAAGTGATTGAAATTATCATTGATTAAACTTGTGCACTTTGCTAGCATTCACACTTCATAAATTATTTCTTTTATCATTTACCTACTCAAGGACAAGTAGGAATTAAGCTTGGGATGCTGATACGTCTCCAAAGTATCTATAATTTATGAAGTATTCATGCCGTTATATTATCATTCTTGGATGTTTTACAATCATTTTATAGCAACTTTATATCATTTTTTGAGACTAACCTATTGACCCAGTGCCCAGTGCCAGTTGTAGTTTTTTGCTTGCTTTTTACATTGCAGAAAATCAATATCAAACAGAGTCCAAACACCGCGAAACTTTTTGTGGATTTATGGGCCAGAAGACTATCGATGGGCCAAAGCAGCACCTGGGGGTGCCACGAGGGGGCACAACCCACCAGGGCACGCCAGGGCCCCCTGCGCACCCAGGTGGGTTGTTCCCACCTCGGTGGCCTCCCGTACCCCTTCTTTGCACTATAAATTCCCAAATATTCCGAAACCCCTCGGGGTTAACCTAGATCAGAAGTTCCACCGCCGCAGGGCTCCGTAGCCACTAAAAACAAATCTAGACCGTTCCGGCACCCTACCGGAGGGGGGGGAATCATCACCGGTGGCCATCTTTATCATCCTGGCGGCCACCACGATAAGGAGGGAGTGGTCCACCCTCGGGGCTAAGAGTTTGTACCAGTATCTATGTGTTTAATCTCTCTCTCTCTCGTGATCTATATCATGGGCTTTGTTAATACAGTCGGATCATATAATGTTTCTCCCCTCTATACTCTTGTTGTGATGAATTGAATCCTTACCCTTTGAAGTTTTGTCATGTCGGATTGAATGTTCAGATTTGAGAACACATGATGTATGTCTTGCGGTATGAATACTTGAGGTGACAATGGGGTATCTTATTGATTCACTTGATATACGTTATGGCACTCAACTTGCAGATTCCCACGGTGATATTGGGGTAATCTTTGCATAGAGGTTGATGCACGTTTTTATTATCCTTTCTCCAATAGAAACTTGGGGGTCTCCTTGTAGTTCTTTGTGTGGATTGAGTATTATGAATATGAATTTGCTTTGGTGTTATTCTAGTACGAACTCTAGGATAGATCAAACGGAAACAATAGCTTGTGTTATTTTAGTACGAACTCTTGAATAGATCGAACCAAAAGAATAGCTTTGAGGTGGTTTCTGTGGGTTTCGTAGTAATTTCAAAAAATTTCCTACGCACACGCAAGATCATGGTGATGCATAGCAACGAGAGGGGGAGTATGATCTACATACCTAGTAGATCGACAACGGAAGCGTTTGGTTGATGTAGTCGTACGTCTCCACGATCTGACCGATCAAGCACCGAAACTACGGCACCTCCGAGTTCTAGCACACGTTCAGCTCGATGACGATCCCCGGACTCCGATCCAGCAAAGTGTCGGGGAAGAGTTCCGTCAGCACGACGGTGTGGTGACGATCTTGACGTACTACTGCTGCAGGGCTTCGCCTAAGCACCGCTACAATATTATCGAGGACTATGGTGGCTGGGGGCGCCGCACACGGCTAAGGAATAGATCACGTGGATCAACTTGTGTGTCTCTGGGGTGCCCCTACCTCTGTATATAAAGGACTAAAGGGGGGAAGGCTGGCCGGCCAAGGAGGGCGCGCCAGGAGAGTCCTACTCCCTCTGGGAGTAGGATTCCCCCCCCCCCCCAATCCTAGTTGGAATAGGATTCGCGGAGGGGGGAAAAGAGAGAGAGGGGCCGGCCCCCTCTCCTTGTCCTATTCGGACCAAGGGATGGGAGGGGCGTGCGGCCCATGTAGGGCTGCCTCTTCTCTTTTCCACTAAGGCCCATCATGGCCCATATAGCTCCTGGGGGGTTCCGGTAACCTCCCGGTACTCCGGTAAAATCCCGATTTCACCCGGAACACTTCCGGTATCCAAACATAGGCTTCCAATATATCAATCTTTATGTCTCGACCATTTCGAGACTCCTCGTCATGTCCGTGATCACATCCGGGACTCCGAACAAACTTCGGTACATCAAAATGTATAAACTCATAATATAACTATCATCGTAACCTTAAGCGTGCGGACCCTACGGGTTCGAGAACAATGTAGACATGACCGAGACATGTCTCCGGTCAATAACCAATAGCGGAACCTGGATGCTCATATTGGCTCCTACATATTCTACGAAGATCTTTATCGGTCAGACCGCATAACAACATACATTGTTCCCTTTGTCATCGGTATGTTACTTGCCCGAGATTCGATCGTCGGTATTCCAAATACCTAGTTCAATCTCGTTACCGGCAAGTCTCTTTACTCGTTCTGTAATACATCATCCCGCAACTAACTCATTAGTTGCAATGCTTGCAAGGCTTAAGTGATGTGCATTACCGAGAGGGCCCAGAGATACCTCTCCGACAATCGGAGTGACAAATCCTAATCTCGAAATACGCCAACCCAACATGTACCTTTAGAGACACCTATAGAGCTCCTTTATAATCACCCAGTTACGTTGTGACGTTTGGTAGCACACAAAGTGTTCCTCCGGCAAATGGGAGTTGCATAATCTCATAGTCATAGGAACATGTATAAGTCATGAAGAAAGCAATAGCAACATACTAAACGATCGGGTGCTAAGCTAGTGGAATGGGTCATGTCAATCAGATCATTCACTTAATGATGTGATCTCGTTAATCAAATAACAACTACTTGTTCATGGTTAGGAAACATAACCATCTTTGATTAACGAGCTAGTCAAGTAGAGGCATACTAGTGACACTTTGTTTGTCTATCTATTCACACATGTATTATGTTTCCGGTTAATACAATTCTAGCATGAATAATAAACATTTATCATGATATAAGGAAATAAATAATAACTTTATTATTGCCTCTAGGGCATATTTCCTTTAGTCTCCCACTTGCACTAGAGTCAATAATCTAGATTACACAGTAATGATTCTAACACCCATGGAGCCTTGGTGCTGGTCATGTTTTGCTCGTGGAAGAGGCTTAGTCAACGGGTCTGCAACATTCAGTTCCGTATGTATCTTGCAAATCTCTATGTCTCCCACCTGGACTAGATCCCGGATGGAATTGAAGCGTCTCTTGATGTGCTTGGTTCTCTTGTGAAATCTGGATTCCTTTGCCAAGGCAATTGCACCAGTATTGTCACAAAAGATATTCATTGGACCCGATGCACTAGGTATGACACCTAGATCGGATATGAACTCCTTCATCCAGACTCCTTCATTTGCTGCTTCTGAAGCAGCTATGTACTCCGCTTCACATGTAGATCCCGCTACAACGCTTTGTTTAGAACTGCACCAACTGACAGCTCCACCGTTTAATGTAAACACATATCCGGTTTGCGATTTAGAATCATCCGGATCAGTGTCAAAGCTTGCATCAACGTAACCTTTTATGATGAGCTCTTTGTCACCTCCATATATGAGAAACATATCCTTAGTCCTTTTCAGGTATTTCAGGATGTTCTTGACCGCTGTCCAGTGATCCAATCCTGGATTACTTTGGTACCTCCCTGCTAGACTTATAGCAAGGCACACATCAGGTCTGGTACACAGCATTGCATACATGATAGATCCCATGGCTGATGCATAGGGAACATCTTTCATATTCTCTCTATCTTCTGCAGTGGTCGGGCATTGAGTCTTACTCAACTTCACACCTTGTAACATAGGCAAGAACCCTTTCTTTGCTTGATCCATTTTGAACTTCTTCAAAACTTTGTCAAGGTATGTGGTTTGTGAAAGTCCAATTAAGCGTTTTGATCTATCTCTATAGATCTTAATGCCTAATATGTAAGCAGCTTCACCGAGGTCTTTCATTGAAAAACTCTTATTCAAGTATCCCTTCATGCTATCCAGAAATTCTATATCATTTCCAATTAGTAATATGTCATCTACATATAATATCAGAAATTCTACAGAGCTCCCACTCACTTTCTTGTAAATACAGGCTTCTCCAAAAGTCTGTATAAAACCAAATGCTTTGATCACACTATCAAAGCGTTTATTCCAACTCCGAGAGGCTTGCACCAGTCCATAAATGGATCGCTGGAGCTTGCACACTTTGTTAGCTCCCTTTGGATCGACAAAACCTTCTGGTTGCATCATATACAACTCTTCTTCCAGAAATCCATTCAGGAATGCAGTTTTGACATCCATCTACCAAATTTCATAATCATAAAATGCGGCAATTGCTAACATGATTTGGACAAACTTAAGCATCGCTATGGGTGAGAAGGTCTCATCGTAGTCAATCCCTTGAACTTGCCGAAAACCTTTTGCAACAAGTCGAGCTTTGTAGACAGTAATATTACCGTCAACGTCAGTCTTCTTCTTGAAGATCCATTTATTCTCAATTGCTTGCCGATCATCGAGCAAGTCAACCAAAGTCCATACTTTGTTCTCATACATGGATCCCATCTCAGATTTCATGGCTTCAAGCCACTTTGCGGAATCTGGGCTCACCATCGCTTCTTCATAGTTCGTAGGTTCATCATGATCTAGCAGCATGACTTCCAGAACGGGATTACCGTACCACTCTGGTGCGGATCTTACTCTGGTTGATCTACGAGGTTCAGTAGTATCTTGTTCTGAAGTTTCATGATCATCATCATTAGCTTCCTCACTAACTGGTGTAGGTGTCACAGAAACAGTTTTCTGTGATGCACTACTTTCCAATAAGGGAGCAGGTACAGTTACCTCGTCAAGTTCTACTTTCCTCCCACTCACTTCTTTCGAGAGAAACTCCTTCTCCAGAAAGTTTCCGAATTTAGCAACAAAAGTCTTGCCTTCGGATCTGTGATAGAAGGTGTAACCAATAGTCTCCTTTGGATATCCTATGAAGACACATTTCTCCGATTTGGGTTCGAGCTTATCAGGTTGAAGTTTTTTCACATAAGCATCGCAGCCCCACTTTCAGAAACGACAACTTTGGTTTCTTGCCAAACCACAGTTCATAAGGCGTCGTCTCAACGGATTTTGATGATGCCCTATTTAACGTGAATGCAGCCGTCTCTAGAGCGTATCCCCAAAATGATAGCGGTAAATCAGTAAGAGACATCATAGATCGCACCATATCCAGTAAAGTACGATTACGACGTTCGGACACACCATTACGCTGTGGTGTTCCGGGTGGCGCGAGTTGTGAAACTATTCCACAATTTTTCAAATGTACACCAAACTCGTAACTCAAATATTCTCCTCCACGATCAGATCGTAGAAACTTTATTTTCTTGTTACGATGATTTTCAACTTCACTCTGAAATTCCTTGAACTTTTCAAACGTTTCAGACTTATGTTTCATTAAGTAGATATACCCATATCTGCTTAAATCATCTGTGAAGGTGAGAAAATAACAATATCCGCCACGAGCCTCAATATTCATCGGACCACATACATTTGTATGTATGATTTCCAACAAATCTGTTGCTCTCTCCATAGTACCGGAGAACGGCGTTTTAGTCATCTTGCCCATGAGGCACGGTTCGCAAGTACCAAGTGATTCATAATCAAGTGGTTCCAAAAGTCCATCAGTATGGAGTTTCTTCATGCGCTTTATACCGATATGACCTAAACGGCAGTGCCACAAATAAGTTGCACTATCATTATCAACTCTGCATCTTTTGGCTTCAACATTATGAATATGTGTATTACTACTATCGAGATTTAACAAGAATAGACCACTCTTCAAGGGTGCATGACCATAAAAGATATTACTCATATAAATAGAACAACCATTATTCTCTGATTTAAATGAATAACCGTCTCGCATCAAACAAGATCCAGATATAATGTTCATGCTTAACGCTGGCACCAAATAACAATTATTTAGGTCTAATATTAATCCCGAAGGTAGATGTAGAGGTAGCGTGCCGACTGCGATCACATCGACTTTGGAACCGTTTCCCACGCGCATCGTCACCTCGTCCTTAGCCAATCTTCGCTTAATCCGTAGTCCCTGTTTCAAGTTGCAAATATTAGCAACAGAACCAGTATCAAATACCCAGGTGCTACTGCGAGCATTAGTAAGGTACACATCAACAACATGTATATCACATATACCTTTGTTCACCTTGCCATCCTTCTTATCCGCCAAATACTTGGGGCAGTTCCGCTTCCAGTGACCAGTCTGCTTGCAATAGAAGCACTCGGTTTTAGGCTTAGGTCCAGGTTTGGGTTTCTTCTCTTGAGTAGCAACTTGCTTGCCGTTCTTTTTGAAGTTCCCCTTCTTCTTCCCTTTGCCCTTTTTCTTGAAACTAGTGGTCTTGTTGACCATCAACACTTGATGCTCCTTCTTGATTTCTACCTCCGCAGCTTTCAGCATCGCGAAGAGCTTGGGAATAGTCTCATTCATCCCTTGCATATTATAGTTCATCACGAAGCTCTTGTAGCTTGGTGGCAGTGATTTGAGAATTCTGTCAATGACGCAGTCATCTGGAAGATTAACTCCCAACTGAATCAAGTGATTATTATACCCAGACATTTTGAGTATATGCTCACTGATAGAACTGTTCTCCTCCATCTTGCAGCTATAGAACTTATTGGAGACTTCGTATCTCTCAATCCGGGCATTTGCTTGAAATATTAACTTCAACTCCTGGAACATCTCATATGCTCCATGATGTTCAAAACGTCGTTGAAGTCCTGATTCTAAGCCGTAAAGCATGGCACACTGAACTATTGAGTAGTCATCAGCTTTGCTCTGCCAGACGTTCATAACATCCGACGTTGCTCCTGCAGCAGGCCTGGCACCCAGCGGTGCTTCCAGGACGTAATTCTTCTGTGAAACAATGAGGATAATCCTCAAGTTATGGACCCAGTCCGTGTAATTGCTACCATCATCTTTCAACTTTGCTTTCTCAAGGAACGCATTAAAATTTAACGGAACAACAGCACGAGCCATCTATCTACAATCAAACATAAACAAACAAGATACTACTCAGGTACTAAGTTTCATGATAAATTTAAGTTCAGTTAATTTACTTAAAGAACTCCCACTTAGATAGACATCCCTCTAATCCTCTAAGTGATTATGTGATCCAAATCAACTAAACCATGTCCGATCATCACGTGAGATGGAGTAGTTTCATTGGTGAACATCTTTATGTTGATCATATCTACCATATGATTCACGCTCGACCTTTCGGTCTCCGTGTTCCAAGGCCATATCTGTATATGCTTGGCTCGTCAAGTTTAACCTGAGTATTCCGCGTGTGCAACTGTTTTGCACCCGTTGTATTTGAACGTAGAGCCTATCACACCCGATCATCACGTGGTGTCTCAGCATGAAGAACTTTCGCAACGGTGCATACTTAGGGAGAACACTACTTGATAATTTAGTGAGAGATCATCTTATAATGCTACCGTCGATCAAAGCAAGATAAGATGCATAAAAGATAAACATCACATGCAATCAATAAAAGTGATATGATATGGCCATCATCATCTTGTGCTTGTGATCTCCATCTCTGAAGCACCGTCGTGATCACCATTGTTACCGGCGCGACACCTTGATCTCCATCGTAGCATCGTTGTCGTCTCGCCGAGCTTGTGCTTCCACGACTATCGCTACCGTTTAGTGATAAAGTAAAGCATTACAGCGCGATTGCATTGCATACAATAAAGCGACAACCATATGGCTCCTGCCAGTTGCCGATAACTCGGTTACAAAACATGATCATCTCATACAATAAAATTTAGCATCATGTCTTGACCATATCACATCACAACATGCCCTGCAAAAACAAGTTAGACGTCCTCTACTTTGTTGTTGCAAGTTTTTACGTGGCTGCTATGGGCTTAAGCAAGAACAAATCTTACCTACGCATCAAAACCACAACGATAGTTTGTCAAGTTGGTGCTGTTTTAACCTTCGCAAGGACCGGGTGTAGCCACACTCGATTCAACTAAAGTTGGAGAAACTGTCACCCGCAAGCCACCTATGTGCAAAGCACGTCGGGAGAACCGGACTCGCGTAAGCGTACGCGTAATGTCGGTCCGGGCCGCTTCGTCCAACAATACCGCCGAACCAAAGTATGACATGCTGGTAAGCAGTATGACTTATATCGCCCACAACTCACTTGTGTTCTACTCGTGCATATAACATCAACATATAAAACCTAGGCTCGGATGCCACTGTGGGTTTCGTAGTAATTTCAAAAAAATTCCTACGCACACGCAAGATCATGGTGATGCATAGCAACGAGAGGGGGAGTATGATCTACATACCTAGTAGATCGACAACGGAAGCGTTTGGTTGATGTAGTCGTACGTCTCCACGATCTGACCGATCAAGCACCGAAACTACGGCACCTCCGAGTTCTAGCACACGTTCAGCTCGATGACGATCCCCGGACTCCGATCCAGCAAAGTGTCGGGGAAGAGTTCCGTCAGCACGACGGCGTGGTGACGATCTTGACGTACTACTGCTGCAGGGCTTCGCCTAAGCACCGCTACAATATTATCGAGGACTATGGTGGCTGGGGGCGCCGCACACGGCTAAGGAATAGATCACGTGGATCAACTTGTGTGTCTCTGGGGTGCCCCTACCTCTGTATATAAAGGACTAAAGGGGGGAAGGCTGGTCGGCCAAGGAGGGCGCGCCAGGAGAGTCCTACTCCCTCTGTGAGTAGGATCCCCCCCCCCCCCAATCCTAGATGGAATAGGATTCGCGGAGGGGGGAAAAGAGAGAGAGGGGCCGGCCCCCTCTCCTTGTCCTATTCGGACCAAGGGAGGGGAGGGGCGCGCGGCCCATGTAGGGCTGCCTCTTCTCTTTTCCACTAAGGCCCATCATGGCCCATATAGCTCCCGGGGGGTTCCGGTAACCTCCCGGTACTCCGGTAAAATCCCGATTTCACCCGGAACACTTCCGGTATCCAAACATAGGCTTCCAATATATCAATCTTTATGTCTCAACCATTTCAAGACTCCTCGTCATGTCCGTGATCACATCCGGGACTCCGAACAAACTTCGGTACATCAAAATGTATAAACTCATAATATAACTGTCATCGTAACCTTAAGCGTGCGGACCCTACGGGTTCGAGAACAATGTAGACATGACCGAGACATGTCTCCGGTCAATAACCAATAGCGGAACCTGGATGCTCATATTGGCTCCTACATATTCTACGAAGATCTTTATCGGTCAGACCGCATAACAACATACATTGTTCCCTTTGTCATCGGTATGTTACTTGCCCGAGATTCGATCGTCGGTATTCCAAATACCTAGTTCAATCTCGTTACCGGCAAGTCTCTTTACTCGTTCTGTAATACATCATCCCGCAACTAACTCATTAGTTGCAATGCTTGCAAGGCTTAAGTGATGTGCATTACCGAGAGGGCCCAGAGATACCTCTCCGACAATCGGAGTGACAAATCCTAATCTCGAAATACGCTAACCCAACATGTACCTTTAGAGACACCTATAGAGCTCCTTTATAATCACCCAGTTACGTTGTGACGTTTGGTAGCACACAAAGTGTTCCTCCGGCAAATGGGAGTTGCATAATCTCATAGTCATAGGAACATGTATAAGTCATGAAGAAAGCAATAGCAACATACTAAACGATCGGGTGCTAAGCTAGTGGAATGGGTCATGTCAATCAGATCATTCACTTAATGATGTGATCTCGTTAATCAAATAACAACTACTTGTTCATGGTTAGGAAACATAACCATCTTTGATTAACGAGCTAGTCAAGTAGAGGCATACTAGTGACACTTTGTTTGTCTATGTATTCACACATGTATTATGTTTCCGGTTAATACAATTCTAGCATGAATAATAAACATTTATCATGATATAAGGAAATAAATAATAACTTTATTATTGCCTCTAGGGCATATTTCCTTCAGTTTCGTACCTTACAAACAACTTCTATCTTTTGTTCTCCGCTATTAGGAACTCGGGAGTGATTCTTTATTGCACTTTGAGGGATAATCATATGATCCAACTATGTTAGCACTGTTGGGAGATTGCACTAGTGAAAATACGGACCCTAGGCCTTGTTTTTAAGCATTGAAATACCGTTTTTGTGCCCGTTTACTATTTGCTACCTTGCTGTTTTTATTTATTCAGGTTATAAAAATATATTTCTACCATACATATCACACTTTTATCACCATGTCTTCACGGAACTAGTGCACCTATACAATTTGCCATTGTATTGGGTGTGTTGGGGACACAAGAGATTTCTTGTATTTGGTTGAAGGGTCGTTTGAGAGAGACCATCTTCATCCTACACCTCTCACGGATTGATAAAGCTTAGGTCATCCACTTGAGGAAAATTGCTACTGTCCTACAAAACTCTACGCTTGGAGGCTCAACACGTGTCTACAAGAATAAAGTTGCGTAGTAGACATCAAGACACACTCTCCTCTGTCGTTGTTATGCATCTCCTAGATAGATCTTGCATGATCGTAGGAATTTTTTTGAATTACTATGTTCCCCAACATTGAATTATGTCCTGAGGAAGCACCGCTAGGTGCAAGACCCGCTGCAGGAGCAACTCCAGATGTTATGAACGTCTGGCAGAGCAAAGCTGATGACTACTTGATAGTTCAGTTGCCATGCTTTACGGCTTAGAATCGGGACTTCAAAGACGTTTTGAACGTCAAGGAGCATATGAGATGTTCCAGGAGTTGAAATTAATATTTCAAGTAAATGTCCAAGTTGAGAGATATGAAGTCTCCAACAAGTTCTACAGCTGCAAAATGGAGGAGAATAGTTCTGTCAGTGAACACATACTCGGAATGTCTGGGTACCATAACCACTTGACTCAGTTGGGAGTTAATCTTCCTGATGATAGTGTCATTGACAGAGTTCTTCAATCACCGCCACCATCGTGATGAACTATAATATGCAAGGGATGGAAAAGACAATCCCGAGCTCTTCGTGATGCTAAAGGCTGCGGAGGTAGAAATCAAGAAGGAGCATCAAGTGTTGATGGTGAACAAGACCACTTGTTTCAAGAAAAAGGGCAAAGGGAAGAAGGGGAACTTCAAGAAGAACAACAAGCCAGTTGCTTCTCAAGGGAAGAAGCCCAAGTCTGGACCTAAGCCCGAAACTGAGTGCTTCTACTGCAAAGGGACTAGTCACTGGAAGTGGAACTGCCTCAAGTATTTGGCGGATAAGAAGGATGGCAAAGTGAAAGGTATATTTGATATACATGTTATTGATGTGTACCTTACTAATGCTTGTAGTAGCGCTTGAGTATTTGATAATGGTTCTGTTGCTCATATTTGCAACTTGAAACAGGGGCTATAGATTAACCCAAGATTGGCTAAGGACGAGGTGACGATGCGCGTAGGAAATAGTTCCAAAGTCGATGTGATCGCCGTCGGCACGCTACCTCTACATCTAAAGTCGGGATTAGTTTTAGACCTAAATAATTGTTATTTTGTGCCAGCGTTGAGCATGAGCATTATATCTGTATCTTGTTTGATGCAAGACGGTTATTCATTTAAATTAGAGAATAATGGTTGTTCTATTTATACGAGTAATATCTTTTATGGTCATGCACCCTTGATGAGTGGTCTATTTTTGTTGAATATCGATTGTAGTGATACACATATTCATAATATTGAAGCCAAAAGATGCAAAGTTAATAATGATAGTGCAACTTATTTGTGTCACTGCCGTTTATGTCATATTAGTGTAAAGCGCATGAAGAAACTCCATGCTGATGGGCTTTTGGAATCACTTGATTATAAATCACTTGATGCTTGAGAACCATGCCTCATGGGAAAGATGACTAAGACTCTGTTCTCCAGAACAATGGAGCGACCAACTGACTTGTTGGAAATAATACATACTGATGTATGCGGTCCGATGAGTGTTGAGGCTCGCGGCGGGTATCGTTATTTTCTGACCTTCACAAATGATTTGAGCAGATATGGGTATATCTACTTAATGAAACATAAGTCTGAAACATTTGAAAAGTTCAAAGAATTTCAGTGAAGTAGAAAATCATTGTAATAAGAAAATAAAGTTTGTACGATCTGATCGTGGAGGTGAATATTTGAGTTATGAGTTTGGTCTTCATTTGAAACAATGTGGAATAGTTTCGCAACTCACGCCACCTGGAACACCACAACGTAATGGTGTGTCCGAACGTCATAACCGTACTTTATTAGATATGGTGCGATCTATGATGTCTCTTACCGATTTACCGCTATTGTTTTGGGGTTATGCTTTAGAGACGGCTACATTCACGTTAAATAGGGCACCATCTAAATCCGTTGAGATGACACTATATGAACTGTGGTTTAGCAAATAAATAGCTCAGGGAGCCCCATTAAGAAAACGGAGATGTTTTGTAGACGTTTGGGGATGATCCGGATCTAACGGTGACGACTGCCCGGGTCGGGTCCGGGACAGCTTTCGGACGCACGCGAGGAGGGCCGCGGGCTGACAAGAGAGTTTAGGTAGGGCCTGACGGTGAGTGGTAGTGGGCTGTGCAGAAGGCCTCAGGATGAGAGAAGAGAAAAGAGAGAGGCCCGGCGACTGTTTCCGGAGACCGAAAACGTCCGACGATAGACCGACTATATTGTCGCTATAGTTATCCGTTGGGGCATCAAACGGACTCCGAACGCGATGAAACTTGGCAGGCGGCCTACTGACAACAAAACAAGACCGCACGCCAACTCTCATCCCATTCCGAGAACATTTTCCGGCCACTTATAAAACAATATATCGGACGTGCCGCGGGCGCTTGCAAGTGTGTCTGGGCTCAGAACGGACAATGGAAGGAACTGGGAGACCGGGACAGATGCAAGTTTTGAAAACATGATAATGCAATGCACATGATGACATGATAAGATGCAACACGTAAGCAAATGACATGGCAACATCGGCGAATAACTGGAAGACACCTGGCGCATCGTTCTCGGGGCGTCACAACACTCCACCCCTACGAGAGGATCTCGTCCCGAGATCTAGGATGGCACCGGAGAGAAACGGAAAAGGAAGAGAAGAGGTAAAACTAAGTTGCTTCTTTGACGAATGAGTGAAACCAAAGAACCTTGCGAGGTTGAACAAATTTGAGAAAGAATACAACAAAGGTGAACAAAGTCGAAAACACTCCTTTAGAAAAGAGGAACAAAGAACATTGCGAAAAACCTTGAGGTTGAAGGGCAAGACATATATTGAAACCACTCCTGTTAAAACAAGATAGAGAAGGATTAAGAATGATATAATTTGGACAACACTCCGACTGAAAAGAAAATGAATTGAAAAAGAACTTGATAAGATGAGAAGATACTTGATGAAATCAACAACACACTACCTCCGGAACTATTGACAGAATGGCACAAGGGGTAAGAATGATTCCAGACAGCACTCCGGTTGAGAATGGAGGTAAAACTTGATAAGATGAGAGAGCTCGAATGAAAACACGACACTCCGGTTGAATGGATACGCAAAAAGGAAAGAACATGATCTTCACAATACGAGATGATGAGTGAAGAGAGCATCATTCAATGCCTCCGGAAGAAATGAAAGAATGCAATGAAAAGAACGGACAAGAAAACAACATGTTCTACCTCAAATGAATTTGAGAGAGCATCCTTAAAAAGAAGGATTGAACGGAGTTGTTGGGAAATCAACAATGAAAAGAACAGGCTTGTTGAGGGCTTATGGAAAACATCTCAAGAACTTGAGGTGAAAACTTGCCACAAACGAAAACAATTGCTTGCTTGAGAGCGACGGAGAGATGAAAACGCCTTTCATCGCGAGAATAGGAGAAAACTTGGATTATTGATAAGCACCACAATAGCAACATTCCTTAGGGAAGGCTTTAGGTGAAATATAACCCAAGATAACACCAATGAAGATATTGATGGGTTGCAAAGGATCTCAAGAACAAATTGAAAATGATGGGTTTAAAATATGTTATTCCAGACACCTTGTGAATCATAAAGCATGAAGGGAAATTGCCAAGAATGACATAACACCACCTGAAAAGATTAGATTGAAAGAATTGCACTTCGGAATGCAAGATGAAGAATGCTTGAGCTCCTCTTGGCGAACACTTCGAGAACGAATTAAATCCTTGATGAACCACCATGTAGAGCCTTCATGAAGAACTCCGGTAACAAAATGATGATAAAAAGAAAGAGAAGTTGAAAACACAAGGTGAAGCCTTGTGATGATTTAGATGAATCTCTGTGGTGATATAATTGCGAGAGCTTGGAACTCCGGGAAAGAAAAAAAATGAAACAATTGAAAACCGAGAGCTTGATGAGCCTCCGTAATAAGGAATTGAATTTACTCGATGAAACAAGAATACGAATTATATTATGCTTATCCTTCACCAATTTAAATTGATGACAAGCAGCGGATTTGGCATACTACTTATTCTCGTAGAAAGGATTAAAGAGAGGTATAGCTTAAACTTGAGAAGGTCTTCAACGAACCACCAGTAGGGTTGAAACAACGAATAATTAATATGATAATGAAGGGAAAGAAGTCTTGAATGAACCACCGTAAGAATTGAGAATGATTGAAGAAAAGATAAAGAAACACCTGGAAGAATTAAAGAACGAATGAAGATACTTGAGGGAATTTGATACATGAAAACGAATAGATCATGAACTGATTAGAGAATATTTGAATGATGCACTGGTAATATTTGGAGAACAATAGTTGAAAGCTGAGAATGAATAATCCGAAATGATGGCCTTCAGAGAATCAAGCTGAAAAGACTCCTGAATTGCTCCAGAAGGGTGAAAAGAATTCTCACAATCGAAAACAATTATGAGAGGATGGCAACAAGCTTGAACTTCGCATCTTTGGAAGAACGGGTAAGAATTTAAGAGGAACTCTTCTTCGGTCTTCAAGTGTTGAGAATGTCGATGCGAAACATCATCAAGATTGGTTGAGACACTCTGGAATGATTAAAAGAGGAAAGGTTGCCAAAGATGAAAAGAATTTGAAAGCGATATTGGAGAAGGCAATTGACTGATGCAAAATCATTCTTACGTCAAACTTTAAAAGATTTGAGAATAGCTCCGAGAAAATTAGAAGAGTCAGGTAAGATCCTGGGAAAAGACCTGTGGGTTAGGGCCCACTCAAAAGATACACCATCGAACGATTACTTGAAAGGGAGATTGCGCCGGTTGATTTAAAATGGCTTGAATGAGATAATATCCTCAAAAGAACTTGAGCGAATAGAGAATGGAAACTTGAATCTTTTGAGATATCTTCAGCACTCCGGAACAAATGAATAGTGAGAGGTGAATGATAAAGAGGTGCACCGGCATGGGAAAACATTTGGAACGAGGAAAAGGATATGATCAACAAAGCTTGAAATGAATCCACCGGAGAAGAAAATGAGTTAAGAGTGACAAACTTGAGGCTTCCTTAGTAACTTCCTGAGAATCACCGGATAAGAATATTGACGGAAAAGAATGCAGAGGCTTCCAATCAATAAAAGGATAGTTGATTAAGAAATCTGAATCCTTGAAGAAAAAGGGTGGGTGGGCGGGAAAAACAAAGACAACTTGGGACGAATGAAACAAACACCGTTGATAAAACTTAGAATTGATCTTGCGAATGTTGAAATAAACGGATCCACTTGAAGAGAAATACGCCGGTTGAAAAGGATTGACATGACAATCTCGATTATCATGAAGGATTGGTATTCACATCGGAGTATGAGAACACCGTTTAGGAAAGGTATGGAATCAACACTTGACATTGAAGCAACTCGAATACCAAAAAGAAAACAAAGGATTGGCTTGCAGCATAAGCCGGAACAAACATATGATAGAGATTTCGTCCGAAGTTTTCGTGGTGGGGCCCACACGGGCTCGATCGTACAGCACCATCATGTACAAGGCAGTGCACATGACATACGAAGCATCCCCGAGTCAGCATAGCCAAGGACTCTTTAAGACACAACGAGACCACTGTAAAACCAACCGTGGATAGGAGGACCACTAGACGTCGAACCCCAATTTCATATCATACATCTGTCGGAAATATATCCTAGGAGCTACTTGAATTCCCACTTATAAACTCCCGAAACTTTCTGGTTATGCAATCAGGTGTTGGGGATACATGGGAAGCATAATATCTCACCCAAATCTAGCAAATCCTACATCCAGCTGTATCCATCCTTCAACACATAACCAAGAAACCTTCGGAAATCGTTTACCTCAACCTTCAAAAAGCATCCATTATATGAGTTATGGCAATACTCCTGAACTCCCGCCCCAGTACTGGGTGGCATCGAGGTTATCTCACCAACAACTGCATAAAAGAGATTTTCGATGTCGGCAAAACTCAGGTATTCCAGAACTGCAACGATAAAATTGTGACGACAACACCTCGAAGCTCAACTCCCCGGGACACTGCCACAACCCCTAAATGTCAGGAGGCTCTCGTTACAAAACCATCGGAACGATTCCAAGATACCCGCGTGATCCTAAATTTTTTAGTGAAATTTGAGGAGAGAAGAGTCAAAACTCTACGTCAGGAGGCCTCACCAGAGCGACGAAGGGACTGAGGAGTAAAAAGAATCCTACTCTCCGATATATATATAATCCTATAAGACTCAAAACATTTCTCTAGACTCAACAACGCTAGAGATTCGATCAAGCAGGGGGCTCCTAAGTCGGGGAAGGCTCTGATACCAACTTGTAACACCCACGATGCGGCTATATCTCCCACGTGTCGGAGCACGACTTAGAGGCATAACCGCATTGTAGGCATGTCGCAAGAGGGGTAATCTTTACACATCCCATGTACCGAATAAGAAAGGGAGAAAGAGTTGGCTTACAATCGCCACTTCACAAAATACATAAATATAGCATTACATCATCCAGAATACAATCAAGGTCCGACTACGGAACCAAAATAAAAGAAGACCACCCCTAATGCTACAGATCCCCGATCGCCCCAACTGGGCTCCACTACTGATCAACTGGAAACGAAACAACAAAACGAACACGATCTTCATCTAGCACCCGCTTGAGCTGAGTTGCGTCACCTGCACTGGTATCATCGGCACCTGCAACTGGTTTTCGAAGTAATCTGTGAGCCACGAGGACTCAGCAATCTCACACCCGCGAGATCAAGACTATTTAAGCTTATGGGAAGGAAAGGGTGGTGAGGTGGAGCTGCAGCAAGCACTAGCATATATGATGGCTAACTTATGCAAATGAGAGCGAGAAGAGAAGCAAAGCACGATCGTGAACTAGAAGTGATCAAGAAGTGATCCTGAAACTACTTATGTCAAACATAACACAAGAACCGTGTTCACTTCCCGGACTCCGCCGGAAAGAGAGCATCACGGCTACACACGCTGTTGATGCATTTTAATTAAGTTAAGCGTCAAGTTCTCTACAACCGGATATTAACAAATTCCCATCTGCCCATAACCGCGGGCACGGCTTTCGAAAGTTCAAAACCCTGCAGGGGTGTCCCAACTTAGCCCATCACAAGCTCTCACGGTCAACGAAGGATATTCCTTCTCCCAGGAAGACCCGATCAGACTCGGAATCCCGGTTACAAGACATTTTGACAATGGTAAAACAAGACCAGCAAAGCCACCCGATGTGCCGACATCCCGATAGGAGCTGCACATATCTCGTTCTCAGGGCAACACTGGATAGGTCAAGCTACGAGTAAAACCAGCCCTCGAGTTTCCCCGAGGTGGCCCCGCAGGCTGCCCGGTTCGGACTAACACTTAGACAAGCACTGGCCCGGGGGGGTTAAAATAAAGATGACCCTCGGGAGAGCGACTCCCAAGGTAAAAAGTAGGTGGTGGTGAGGCAAATGGTAAATCCAAGGTTGGGCCTTGCTGGAGGAGTTTTATTCAAAGCGAACTGTCAAGGGGTCCCCATAACACCCAACCATGTAAGGAACGCAAAAATCAAGGAACATAACACCGGTATGATGGAAACTAGGGCGGCAAGAGTGGAACAAAACACCAGGCATAAGGCCGAGCCTTCCACCCTTTACCAAGTATATAGATGCATTAATTAAAATAAGAGATATTGTGATATCCCAACAATATCCATGTTCCAAACATGGAACAAACTTCATCTTCACCTGCAACTAACAACGCTATAAGAGGGGATGAGCAAAGCGGTAACATAGCCAAACAACGGTTTGCTAGGACAAGGTGGGTTAGAGGCTTGGCATGGCAATGTGGGAGGCATGATATGGCAAGTGGTAGGTATCGCGGCATAGCAATAGAATGAGCAACTAGCAAGCAAAGATAGAAGTGATTTCGAGGGTATGCTCATCTTGCCTGAGATCCCGCAAGGAAGAAGAATGAGTCCATGAAGAAGACAAACAGACGTAGATGAATGGATCCTCACAACTCCGGAACGAAACCGAAGCTAACGCGAGAAGTAACCTGGAAAGAAGCAAACAAACATAGTAAACAACCACCACATAAACATGGCATGATGCACAACCAAGTTTGATGCATGTCCGGTTTATGAAGCATGGCATGGCAAAGTGCAACAAACAACACTACAAATTAAGTGGAGCTCAATATGCAACAGAGTTGCATATTGAAGAAAACACCACACGACTTATTTAGTTCTCTCTCGTTTATGTACCCAACAAGATTAAATGTTGATTAACATGGCAAGAGGGTGAAGCATAATAAAACTACCTAACTAGGCAAGTTTAAATGAGGCCAAAACAACAAACAACAAGTCCGGAAACTCCTCATATGCAAATTATGGATTTGGTACTGTTCTGCCCTAAACCATATTTTAGAGTTGTTAAACATGCAAAGTAAAACCACCATGTTAAACTAGGCATTTTCCACCCCATTTACATATAAAGTTTGTTAGGTTTGGAGCTATGGTTATTAAGTTATGAATTAAAGCATTTTAACATGGCATAAGAGTAAATCTACACAAAGAGTAAATCTACACAAACAACAATTTAAACATTTTAAACATGGGTGAAAGTGACATATAATGAAACTAGACACAATTTTAAGCATTTTTCATATATAAATTGTTTTAATCCGATGCACGGTTGTGGAGATATTAAATGCATGAAGTTAGAGGGTTTTTCTGTAAAATTGAAATTCCCCGGTTAATTAACAAATTCACAGAAAGAAGAAAAAAATAGAAGCGGGCCAAATCAGGGACAAACCCAACAGCGCATAGAAGGCTGGATGGGTCTGCTCACATCGCTCCAGGGAGCTGGGCCTAGGTGCCTTGGTGCTGGGCCGGCCTTGGAGGATCGAACGAGGATATGGGGTGGCGCGGTCAACGCAGGCGCTGACGAGGCATCGTCCTGCTCGAGCCCAAGCAAGGCAATGGTGGTGGCGGCGGCTTGGCAAGGCGGGTCGCCGGGTGGTCGAGGAGGCAAGGAGAAGGCCAAGGACAAGCTCCAGAGGCCGGATCTGGTGGTTGTCTCTCCGTTCCCGGCGTCGGCGGCGAACTCTGGTGACACTTTGGCATCCTGCAGAACGGGAGGGAGAGAGAGGTGAGCTCGGGAGAGAGCAGGAAAAGGAGAGGAGGAGGAGGAGGAGACGGGGAGCGGCGGCATGACCGGGTTGCCAGAGTGGCGATGCGACGGGAGGAAGGAGGAGGTGCTCGAGCGGCTCGGCGGCGGCCATGGGAGCTCGTGCTCCTTGTTGCTGCTCGGGATGGTCTTCAGCCAAGCGGGCGACTGTGCACGAGCGAGAAGGAACAGAGGAGAAAACTCAGGCTCCTGCTGATCCAGAGAGCGAGGGAGGCTGCGGTTGTCCATGGTGGACCGAGCAGAGGCCGGGTGAGACTGGTCGGTGATGGAATGGGCAGGAGAGGAAAACGAGGAAGGAGGTGGATCTGGAGGCTGCGAGAGGATCGGGGAAGACCCCGAGGAAGAAGAGGATTGGCGGCGGCAGGTGAGGGGATTGATGGGACAAACTCCCTAAAAGTTAGGGTTAGACTGTTTATAAAGGTAGGTTGGTTAGGTTAGGGGCTACTCGGACCCTTTGATCGGAATCGGACGGTCGTGACATAAATAGCTTAGGGAGCCCCATTAAGAAAACGGAGTTGTTTTGTAGACGTTTCGGGATGATCCGGATCCAACGGTGACGACTGCCCGGGTCAGGTCCGGGACAGCTTTCGGACGCGCGCGCGGAGGTCCGCGGGCTGACAAGAGAGTTTAGGTAGGGCCTGACGGTGAGTGGTAGTGGGCTGTGCAGAAGGCCTCAGGCCGAGAGAAGAGAAAAGAGAGAGGCCCGGTGTCGGTGTCAAAACCGGCGGATCTCGGGTAGGGGGTCCCGAACTGTGCGTCTAGGCCGGATGGTAACAGGAGGCAAGGAACACGATGTTTTACCCAGGTTCGGGCCCTCTTGATGGAGGTAAAACCCTACGTCCTGCTTGATTAATATTGGTGATATGGATAGTACAAGAGTAGATCTACCACGAGATCAATGAGGCTAAACCCTAAAAGCTAGCTTATAGTATGATTGTTGTATGATGAAGTTGTCCTACGGACTAAAACCCTCCGGTTTATATAGACACCAGAGAGGGTTAGGGTTACACAAAGTCGGTTACAATGGTAGGAGATCTAAATATCCGCATCGCCAAGCTTGCCTTCCACGCCAAGGAAAGTACCATCCGGACACGGGACGAAGTCTTCAATCTTGTATCTTCATAGTCCTGGAGTCCGGCTGAAGGTATAGTCCGGCTACCCGGACACCCCCTAATCCAGGACTCCCTCAGTAGCCCCCGAACCAGGCTTCAATGACAACGAGTCTGGCGCGTAGATTGTCTTCGGCATTGCAAGGCGGGTTCTTCTCCAAATTCCGTGTACCTGCTGAATAATGTCCGATTTTTGTAATGTAGCGCACCTTGGCTTCCACGCCCAATAATGGCCGTCTTCCACGTGTTAAACGAATGCGAAAAGTCAGGGTGTTTTTACATTCACACCCCTAGCCGCATAAACGAGCCGCCTATTTAATGGGATGGGGATTCAGATCCAAACCACACCTTCTCCTCTCCGTGAGTAATCATCAGAGCGCCTCCAGCAAAGTTCCATTCCAACATGGCCAGCCGTCGCAGCTCCTCCTCTCGCCCTTCCAGTCCTAAACCTGGAGACTGGGAGAGGTGCTCCATCCCGCACAGCGAGCTAGTGTCGCTTCAGGCCAAGGGATTTCTCCCTCAGGCCTATATGGTCCCGGTCCGAGCCGGATTCGCCACCTATAATGGCGGAGAGCAAGCGGAGAGCACCCCCGATCTCTCCAAAGGAGAGTGGGTGTGCCTCGTCCCTTATCTAATAAGAGGACTTGGATTTCCAATTCATCCATTTCTCCGTGGGCTTCTGGAGTTCTACGGCCTCCAGCTGCACAATCTCACGCCCGCCTCTATATTACATATCGCGGGCTTCGTCGCCCTTTGTGAGCTATTCTTGGGTGTTGAGGCTCATTTCGCGCTGTGGAAGAGGTTATTCTGCCTGGTGCCCCGCTCTCAAGAGGGGTCTATATATCAAGTGGGTGGAGCCGAAGTGTGGCGTATCGCCGGGACCGGATATCTATCCGGAACCCCAAAGAAGGCGTCCGAGGACTGGCCTTCGGAATGGTTTTATATAGATGATGTCCTGCTGCCGGATCCTATCCGGGCCGGTCTCCCCGAATTTAACATTGCTCCCTTAAAGAAACGCCTAAGCTGGCATCCGCGGAGCTCTCAGAGAGAAGGCGACAGGGACGTCCTTCACCTGATGGGTCGGATAAGACTATTGGCTCATTCCGGACTAACCATGATTGAAGTCATGGCCGCATGCATTATGCGGGGGGTGCAGCCGCTTCAATATAGAGGCCACCCCATGTGGGATTTTAACGGGGAGGATGACGCCACCCGTTACGGTCGTAAGGGGCCAGCCTCAGCTGCCGCTCTAGTAAAGATCTTATCCTCTTTGTACAAGGGAGAAGAGGAGGAATTCCTCCGCGTCAACCCGCAGGGCGGATTTTCTATGTACAACCCTCCGAGTTGGGTAAGTGGACAATTGTGCTTGCCCATCCGTTTTATATTCCCATGATTAAATATGTAGTCTTCGGATTTCAACGCAGGAACTGCGTCAGGAAGTAAAGTGTTGGGGAACGTAGTAATTTCAAAAATTTCCTACGCACACGCAAGATCATGGTGATGCATAGCAATGAGAGGGGAGAGTGTTGTCTACGTACCCTTGTAGACCGGAAGCGGAAGCGTTATGACAACGCGGTTGATGTAGTCGTACGTCTTCACGGCCCGACCGATCAAGCACCGAAACTACGGCACCTCCGAGTTCTAGCACACGTTCAGCTCGATGACGATCCCCAGACTCCGATCCAGCAAAGTGTCGGGGAAGAGTTCCGTTAGCACGACGGCGTGGTGACGATCTTGATGTTCTACCATCGCAGGGCTTCGCCTAAGCACCGCTACAATATTATCGAGGAGTATGGTGGAGGGGGGCACCGCACACGGCTAAGAAAACGATCACGAGGATCAACTTGTGTGTCTATGGGGTGCCCCTGCCGCCGTATATAAAGGAGTGGAGGAGGGGAGGGCCGGCCCTCTCTATGGCGCGCCCTAGGGGAGTCCTACTCCCACCGGGAGTAGGATTCCCCCTTTCCTAGTCCAACTAGGAGTCCTTGCATGTAGTAGGAGTAGGAGACAAGGAAGGGGAAGAGGGAAGAGAAGGAAGGAGGGGGCGCAGCCCCTCCCCCTAGTCCAATTCGGACTAGGCCTTGGGGGGGCGCGCAGCCTGCCTCTCCCTCTCCCCTAAATCCCAATAAGGCCCATATACTTCTTCTCCCGTATTCCCGTAACTCCCCGGTACTCCGAAAAATACCCGAACCACTCGGAACCTTTCCGATGTCCGAATATAGTCGTCCAATATATCGATCTTTATGTCTTGACCATTTCGAGACTCCTCGTCATGTCCCCGATCTCATCCGGGACTCCGAACTCCTTCGGTACATCAAAACTCATAAACTCATAATATAACTGTCATCGAAACCTTAAGCGTGCGGACCCTACGGGTTCGAGAACAATGTACACATGACTGAGACACGTCTCCGGTCAATAACCAATAGCGGAACCTGGATGCTCATATTGGCTCCTACATATTCTACGAAGATCTTTATCGGTCAGACCGCATAACAACATGCGTTATTCCCTTTGTCATTGGTATGTTACTTGCCCGAGATTCAATCGTCGGTATCTCAATACCTAGTTCAATCTCGTTACCGGCAAGTCTCTTTACTCGTTCCGTAATACATCATCTTGCAACTAACAAATTAGTTGCAATGCTTGCAAGGCTTATGTGATGTGCATTACCGAGAGGGCCCAGAGATACCTCTCCGACAATCGGAGTGACAAATCCTAATCTCGAAATACGCCAACCCAACATGTACCTTTGGAGACACCTGTAGAGCTCCTTTATAATCACCCAGTTACGTTGTGACGTTTGGTAGCACACAAAGTGTTCCTCCGGTAAACGGGAGTTGCATAATCTCATAGTCATAGGAACATGTATAAGTCATGAAGAAAGCAATAGCAACATACTAAACGATCGAGTGCTAAGCTAACGGAATGGGTCAAGTAAATCACATCATTCTTCTAATGATGTGATCCCGTTAATCAAATAACAACTCTTTTGTTCATGGTTAGGAAACATAACCATCTTCGATTAACGAGCTAGTCTAGTAAAGGCATACTAGTGACACTCTGTTTGTCTATGTATTCACACATGTATTATGTTTCCGGTTAATACAATTCTAGCATGAATAATAAACATTTATCATGATATAAGGAAATAAATAATAACTTTGTTATTGCCTCTAGGGCATATTTCCTTCAGTCTCCCACTTGCACTAGAGTCAATAATCTAGTTCACATCGCCATGTGATTCAACACTAATAGTTCACATCACCATGAGATTAACACCCATAGTTCACATTGTCATGTGACCTATACCCAAAGGGTTTACTAGAGTCAGTAATCTAGTTCACATCGTTTATGTGATTAACACCCAAAGAGTACTAAGGTGTGATCATGTTTTGCTTGTGAGATAATTTTAGTCAACGGGTCTGTCACATACAGATCCGTAAGTATTTTGCGAATTCTATGTCTACAACGCTCTGCACGGAGCTACTCTAGCTAATTGCTCCCACTTTCAATATGTATCTAGATCGAGACTTAGAGTCATCCAGATCTGTGTCAAAACTTGCATCGACGTAACTTTTTACGACGAACCTTTTTGTCACCTCCATAATTGAGAAATATTTCCTTATTCCACTAAGGATAATTTTGACCGCTGTCCAGTGATCTACTCTTAGATCACTATTGTACTCCCTTGCTTAACACAGTGTAGGGTATACAATAGATCTGGTACACAGCATGGCATACTTAATAGAACCTATGGCTGAGGCATAGGGAATGACTTCCATTCTCTTTCTATCTTCTGCCGTGGTCGGGCTTTGAGTCTTACTCAATTTCACACCTTGTAACACAGCCAAGAACTCTTTCTTTGACTGTTCCAATTTTTGAACTACTTCAAAATATTGTCAAGGTATGTACTCATTGAAAAAAAACTTATCAAGCATCTTGATCTATCTCTATAGATCTTGATGCTTAATATGTAAGCAGCTTCACCGAGGTCTTTCTTTGAAAAACTTCTTTCAAAACACTCCTTTATGCTTTGCAGAATAATTCTACATTATTTCCGATCAACAATATGTCATTCACATATACTTATCAGAAATGTTGTAGTGCTCCCACTCACTTTCTTGTAAATACAGGCTTCACCGCAAGTCTGTATAAAACTATATGCTTTGATCATCTCATCAAAGCGCATATTCCAACTCCGAGATGCTTGCACCAGTCCATAGATGGATTGCTGGAGCTTGCACATTTTGTTAGCACCTTTAGGATTGACAAAACCTTCTGGTTGCATCATATACAACTCTTCTTTAAATCCATTAAGGAATGTAGTTTTGTTTATCCATTTGCCAGATTTCATAAAATGCGGCAATTGCTAACATGATTTGGACAGACTTAAGCATCGCTACGAGTGAGAAAATTTCATTGTAGTCAACACCTTGAACTTTGTCAAAAACCTTTTTCGACAAGTCTAGCTTTGTAGATAGTAACACTACTATCAGTGTCTGTCTTCCTCTTGAAGATCCATTTAATTTCTATGGCTTGACGATCATCGGGCAAATCCATCAAAGTCCATACTTTGTTCTCATACATGGAGCATATCTCAGATTTCATGGCTTCAAACCATTTCGCGGAATCTGGGCTCATCATCGCTTCCTCATAGTTCGCAAGTTTGTCATGGTCTAGTAACATGACTTCCAGAACAGGATTACCGTACCACTCTGGTGCGGATCTCACTCTGGTTTACCTACGAGATTCTGTAGTAACTTGATATGAAGTTACATGATCATCATCATTAGCTTCCTCACTAATTGGTGTAGTAGTCACAAGAACAGATTTCTGTGATGAACTACTTTCCAATAAGGGAGCAGGTACAGTTACCTCATCAAGTTCTACTTTCCTCCCACTCACTTCTTTCGAGAGAAACTCCTTCTCTAGAAAGGATCCATTCTTAGCAACGAATGTCTTGCCTTTGGATCTATGATAGAAGGTGTACCCAACATTTTCTTTTGGGTATCCTATGAAGACGCACTTCTCCGATTTGGGTTTGAGCTTATCAGGTTGAAACTTTTTCACATAAGCATTGCAACCTCAAACTTTAAGAAATGACAGCTTAGGTTTCTTTCCAAACCATAGTTCATACGGTGTCGTCTCAACGGATTTAGATGGTGCCCTATTTAACGTGAATGCAGCTGTCTCTAATGCATAACCCCAAAACGATAGTGGTAGATCGGTAAGAGACATCATAGATCGCACCATATCTAATAAAGTACGGTTATGACATTCGGACACACCATTACATTGTGGTGTTCCAGGTTGCGTGAGTAGTGAAACTATTTCACATTGTTTTAATTGAAGACCAAACTCGTAACTCAAATATTTGTCTCCGCGATCAGATCGTAGAAACCTTATTTTCTTGTCACAATGATTTTCCACTTCACCCTGAAATTATTTGAACTTTTCAAATGTTTCAGACTTATGTTTCATCAAGTAGATATACTCATATCTACTCAAATCATCTGTGAAGGTCAGAAAATAACGATACCCGCCACGAGTCTCAACACTCATTGGACTGCATACATCAGTATGTATTATTTCCAATCAAGTTTGTTACTCGCTCCATTGTTCCGGAGAACGGAGTCTTAGTCATCTTGCCCATGAGGCATGGTTCTCAAGTACCAAGTGATTCATAATCAAGTGGTTCCAAAAGTCCATCAGTATGGAGTTTCTTCATGCGCTTTACACCGATATGACCTAAACGGCAGTGCCACAAATAAGTTGCACTATCATTATTAACTTTGCATCTTTTGGTTTCAATATTATGAATATGTGTAACACTACGATCGATATCCAACGAACTATTTTCATTGGGTGTATGACCATCGAAGGTTTTATTCATGCAAACAGAACAACAATTATTCTCTGACTTTAATGAATAACTGTATTGCAATAAACATGATCAAATCATATTCATGCTCAACGCAAACACCAAATAACACTTATTTAGTTTCAACACTAATCCCGAAAGTATAGGGAGTGTGCGATGATGATCATATCAATCTTGGAACTACTTCCAACACACATCGTCACCTCACCCTTTACTAGTTTCTGTTTATTCTGCAACTCCCGTTTTGAGTTACTACTCTTAGCAACTGAACCAGTATCAAATGCCGAGGGGTTGCTATAAACACTAGTAAAGTACACATCAATAACACGTATATCCAATATACCTTTGTTTACCTTGCCATCCTTCTTATCCGCCAAATACTTGGGGCAGTTCCACTTCCAGTGACCAGTCCCTTTGCAGTAGAAGCACTTAGTCTCAGGCTTAGGATCAGACTTGGGCTTCTTCACTTGAGAAGCAACTTGCTTGCCATTCTTCTTGAAGTTCCCATTCTTCCCTTTGCCCTTTTTCTTGAAACTAGTGGTCTTGTCAACCATCAACACTTGATGTTTTTCTTGATTTCTACCTTCGTTGATTTCAGCATCACGAAGAGCTTGGGAGTTGTTTCCGTTATCCCTTGCATATTATAGTTCATCACGAAGTTCTACTAACTTGGTGATGGTGACTAGAGAATTCTATCAATCACTATCTTATCTGGAACATTAACTCCCACTTGATTCAAGCGATTGTAGTACCCAGACAATCTGAGCACATGCTCACTAGTTGAGCGATTCTCCTCCATCTTTTAGCTATAGAACTTGTTGGAGACTTCATATCTCTCAACTCGGGTATTTGCTTGAAATATTAACTTCAACTCCTGGAACATCTCATATGGTCCATGACGTTCAAAACGTCTTTAAAGTCCCGATTCTAAGCCATTAAGCATGGTGCACTAAACTATCAACTAGTCATCATATTGAGCTAGCCAAACGTTCATAACGTCTGCATCTGCTCCTGCAATAGGTCTGTCACCTAGTGGTGCATCAAGGACATAATTCTTCTATGCAGCAATGAGGATAAACCTCAGATCACGGATCCAATCCGCATCATTGCTACTAACATCTTTCAACACAATTTTCTCTAGGAACATATCAAAATAAACACAGGGAAACAACAACGCGAGCTATTGATCTACAACATAATTTGCAAAATACTACCAGGAATAAGTTCATGATAAATTTAAGTTCAATTAATCATATTACTTAAGAACTCTCACTTAGATAGACATCCCTCTAATCCTCTAAGTGATCACGTGATCCAAATCAACTAAACCATGTCCGATCATCACGTGAGATGAAGCAGTTTCATTGGTGAACATCACTATGTTGATCATATCTACTATATGATTCACGCTCGACCTTTCGGTCTCCGTGTTCCGAGGCCATATCTGTATATGCTTGGCTCGTCAAGTATAACCTGAGTATTCCGTGTGTGCAACTGTTTTGCACCCGTTGTATTTGAACGTAGAGCCTATCACACCCAATCATCACGTGGTGTCTCAGCACGAAGAACTTTCGCAACGGTGCATACTCAGGGAGAACACTTCTTGATAATTAGTGAGAGATCATCTTAAAATGCTACCGTCAAACTAAGCAAAAATAAGATGTATAAAAGATAAACATCATATGCAATCAAAATATGTGACATGATATGGCCATCATCATCTTGCTTCTTTGATCTCCATCTCCAAAGTACTGTCATGATCTATATCGTCACCGGCATGACACCATGATCTCCATCATCTTGATCTATATCAATGTGTTGTCACGTGGTCGTCTCGCCAACAATTGCTCTTGCAACTATTGCTATCGCATAGCGATAAAGTAAAGCAATTATTGGACGCTTGCATCTTATGCAATAGAGAGACAACCATAAGGATTTTGCCAGTTGCTGATAACTTCAACAAAACATGATCATCTCATACAACAACTTATATCTCATCACGTCTTGACCATATCACATCACAACATGCCCTGCAAAAACAAGTTAGACGTCCTCTACTTTGTTGTTGCAAGTTTTACGTGGCTGCTACGGGCTTAGCAAGAACCGTTCTTACCTACGCATCAAAAACCACAACGATAGTTTGTCAAGTTGGTGCTATTTTACCCTTCGCAAGGACCGAGCATAGCCACACTCGGTTCAACTAAAGTTGGAGAAACTGACACCCGCCAGCCACCTGTGTGCAAAGCACGTCGGTAGAACTAGTCTCGCGTAAGCGTACGCGTAATGTCGGTCCGGGCTGCTTCATCCAACAATACCGCCGAACCAAAGTGTGACATGCTGGTAAGCAGTATGACTTATATCGCCCACAACTCACTTGTGTTCTACTCGTGCATATTACATCAACGCATAAAACCTAGGCTCGGATGCCACTGTTGGGGAACGTAGTAATTTCAAAAATTTCCTATGCACACGCAAGATCATGGTGATGCATAGCAATGAGAGGGGAGAGTGTTGTCTACGTACCCTTGTAGACCGAAAGCGGAAGCGTTATGACAACGCAGTTGATGTAGTCGTACGTCTTCACGGCCCGACCGATCAAGCACCGAAACTACGACACCTCCGAGTTCTAGCACACGTTCAGCTCGATGACGATCCCCGGACTCCGATCCAGCAAAGTGTCGGGGAAGAGTTCCGTCAGCACGACGGCATGGTGATGATCTTGATGTTCTACCGTCGCAGGGCTTCGCCTAAGCACCGCTACAATATTATCAAGGAGTATGGTGGAGGGGGGCACCGCACACGGCTAAGAAAACGATCACGAGGATCAACTTGTGTGTCTATGGGGTGCCCCTGCCCCCGTATATAAAGGAGTCGAGGAGGGGAGGGCCGGCCCTCTCTATGGCATGCCCTAGGGGAGTCCTACTCCCACCAGGAGTAGGATTCCCCCTTTCCTAGTCCAACTAGGAGTCCTTCCATGTAGTAGGAGTAGGAGACAAGGAAGGGGAAGAGGGAAGAGAAGGAAGGAGGGGGCGCAGCCCCTCCCCCTAGTCCAATTCGGACTAGGCCTTGGGGGGGCGCGCGGCCTGCCTCTCCCTCTCCCCTAAAGCCCAATAAGGCCCATATACTTCTTCTCCCGTGTTCCCGTAACTCCCCGGTACTCCGAAAAATACCCGAACCACTCGGAACCTTTCCGATGTCCGAATATAGTCGTCCAATATATCGATCATTACGTCTCGACCATTTCGAGACTCCTCGTCATGTCCCCGATCTCATCCGGGACTCCGAACTCCTTCGGTACATCAAAACTCATAAACTCATAATCTAACTGTCATCGAAACCTTAAGCGTGCGGACCCTACGGGTTCGAGAACAATGTAGACATGACCGAGACACGTCTACGGTCAATAACCAATAGCGGAACTTGGATGCTCATATTGGCTCCTACATATTCTACGAAGATCTTTATCGGTCAGACCGCATAACAACATACGTTGTTCCCTTTGTCATTGGTATGTTACTTGCCCGAGATTCGATTGTCGGTATCTCAATACCTAGTTCAATCTCGTTACCGGCAAGTCTCTTTACTCGTTCCGTAATACATCATCTCGCAACTAACTCATTAGTTGCAATGCTTGCAAGGCTTATGTGATGTGCATTACCGAGAGGGCCCAGAGATACCTCTCCGACAATTGGAGTGACAAATCCTAATCTCGAAATACGCCAACCCAACATGTACCTTTGGAGACACCTATAGAGCTCCTTTATAATCACCCAGTTACATTGTGACGTTTGGTAGCACACAAAGTGTTCCTCCGGTAAACGGGAGTTGCATAATCTCATAGTCATAGGAACATGTATAAGTCATGAAGAAAGCAATAGCAACATACTGAACGATCGAGTGCTAAGCTAACGGAATGGGTCAAGTCAATCACATCATTCTTCTAATGATGTGATCCCGTTAATCAAATAACAACTCTTTTGTTCATGGTTAGGAAACATAACCATCTTCGATTAACGAGCTAGTCTAGTAGAGGCATACTAGTGACACTCTGTTTGTCTATGTATTCACACATGTATTATGTTTCCGGTTAATACAATTCTAGCATGAATAATAAACATTTATCATGATATAAGGAAATAAATAATAACTTTATTATTGCCTCTAGGGCATATTTCCTTCATAAAGGATATAAACAGCCGTCCCCCACAGCTCGAGGATCCAGAACGGTCCCTCGATCCGGACTCCGAAGAGGATCCGGACATATCGGTGGAGCTGATTGACGGGGTGTTTCATCAGCTAAGCAAGGACAATACCTTGGTGGCCATTACGGCTGATTACCCAGGGTTAATCCCGGCCTCCCAGGTAACAGAGAGCGGAGTCTCATCCCCTTGAGAAGGAATCCATTCTCACGCATTTCAGTTTTCCTGACAACGACCCTGTTTTGCAGGGGAGGTTTCCGAGGCGGGAGGCCGAACCTACGGCGGCTAGCCAACGAGGGGCCGCAGGGCCCCATGGGGTAAAAAGGAATGTAGTCCGGACTGAGACGCCGACGCAAAGGTATAGCGCACCCTCTTTTTCCCTGATGTTATTCCTTCAGGGCATATTAACGTTCGTGCTGTCTTCAGGACGAAGAGACCTCGTCGGACTACATCCGGAGAGGTTACCAATCGCGCCTCCACCAGCTAGGCTCCAACGCCTGGACCGGAAGCGGAAGAGAACACAAGGCGCGCACCGGACGCTCCTCTGACAAAGGATGCGGACAGGCTGTATGCCACCAATTCCGAGGTGGAGAGTGCCATGAACCACAGGCGTCGCCGGACAGTTCTTCGCGACGCTTGTTTCTCCCAAGAGGCATTATATGCCTTCAATTCGGGAGATGCGTATCTCCGTGCCGCTCAAAATGGTTTAGCCAGAGCCACGGAGCAATATGTAAAAGACATACGGGTAAGAAAATTTTGGTAAATATATATATATACCAGTAGCCCCCGAGACTTGAAACAGTTAGGGTAATTGATTTAAGGATCATTTGTTATGCAGGTTCTTACAGAGAAGAATACCGTACTGTCCCAGGAGCTGGAAGAGTGCAAAGCCCAACTGGAGGCCGCACTAGCCGCGGCAGGGGAGCCCAAAGAGACCCCCTCTGGTAAGATACACTTCGAAAGATTAGTATCTTGCGAAGTGCAGCGTGGGTGTAAATCTGACAAATCATATTGCAGATGGCGCCGGACTAGATCCGGAGAGGCAACAACTCTTGCGCCGGCTAAAGGCCGGTGAGAGTATGTTGACAAGGGTGAGGCGGGAGAAGAATGATCTTCAGGATGCCAACACCAAGCTGGACGTTGAACTTAAAGATGTTCGTGACCAGCTGTCGGACTCTACTAAGGAGAATCAACGGCTTCGACGCGGCATATTTAGTAAGTGCTTAAGCGAATCTTTGAAAGAAAAGAGTTCGGCGAGGAAGTCGACTAACAGAGTAATGTCTGTAGGTATGCTAACGGGTCGTCTTGCAGAGGAGATGCCCGGTTCTACGGGTGACCTTCTTCCCGAGCTCTCGCAACTGCACGAGCGAGTTCGGCAGGCGATGCGAGGCGTTGCCCAAGCCTTATGGCCTTCCCACTCCATGCCCGAGGGCCTTGGAGAGCTTTCGGAGAAGCTTAAGGGAGCTCGGCGGAGCTTCCGGTTGTGGAAGATATCGGCCTGCCGACAAGGCGCTAGGGAGGCCTGGGCCATGGTGAAGATGCGGTACACGAAGTCTGACCCAAACCACATGGCCGAGGTCGGACATGTGGGGCCTGACGGGAAGGAGATCCCTGTAAGCTTAGTGTACGGCCAAGTAGAATTGGCCGCAAAGTATTCCCAGCAGGACTGTAGGTTAGACAGCCTGTTAGATGGTATTGAAGAGGAATACAATCAGTCAGAGTGACTATGTAATTTTTAATTGACATGTGTAATGCCTTCTAGCCGGATTGTAGATCGTTTGTCGTTGCCGACCTTTTCGCTTCAACCTCAGGACCTGACGGTCCGGAGTGTGTCCGAATAACCTACCGGCTATGTAAGAACCGGGGTATGCATGGAGACCAGGCGTAGGGGTCATTAGTGCTTTATCAGACAAGTGCCCAACTAGTTATGTTATATTACATGGTTAGTAAGAAACATCTTCCAGAGAGAATAGTTCTAGGGGTTCCTTTCTCTGGGAGGCATGCCCTAAAGTGCATGTCCGGACTGCAAACGCAGGAAAATCATCTGGGGGCATATATAAATAAGTAAAAAAGGTCATCTTTTAGTTCACCGACCCAATATTCCCTTAAGAACGCTAGCTTTCGGCTTCACCCAGTCTGAGGTACACATCCGGCTGATCCGGCAGTAACAATCGCAGAGGTGCTCCCTTTACCACCTAGCCAAACAATCGGGAACGTAGGGGTAAGCACAGGAGCCAGGCAACCCAGCTTGGCCAAAACTTAAGTCATATCGATGCATATAATGGTGAAGAAAAGGTACATGCGGAAGTTTGACACATGTGGTGGGCGTGAAGCCCGTATAAATAAGCTTCTGTTAAAGAAGCCCCCAGGTTTAATGAGCGCGAGTAGCACGTCACTTGAGGAGCCTTTAAGGGCTATAAAAGAAAAGAGGGGAAGGAGAGAAATGTAAGACAGAAAATGTAAAAAATGGACAGAGGAAGGAGACAAACACAGAGTCGCGCTAGGCGTAGAATCTTCGGAGACGGGCTGCATTCCATGGGTTCGGCTCGAGTCGGTTATCCGACGCATCTCGCAGGCGGTATGCTCCACCAGTCAGGACTTGGTCGATTATGAAGGGACCTTCCCACTTGGGCTTCAGCTTGTCCTTTTTCTTGTCCGGCAGGCATAGAACTAATTTGCCAACGTTGTAGTTTTTGGCCCGCACTTCTCTGCTTTGATATCTTCGAGCCTACTGTTGATAGAATGCGGAACAGACTTTTGCCACGTCGCGCTCCTCCTCTAAGGCGTCCAAACCATCCTGCCGATCGAGCTCGGCTTCCCTTTCTTCGTACATGCGCACTCGAGGTGAGTCATGAATTATGTCGCAGGGCAAGACTGCCTCTGTGCCGTACACCATAAAAAATGGTGTGTATCCGGTGGTGCGATTCGGCGTGGTCCGCAGCCCCCAGAGTACGGAGTCGAGCTCCTCTACCCAGTGCGTGTTAGATTCCTTGAGGGACCGCACTAATCTGGGTTTGATGCCGCTCATGATGAGACCATTTGCACGTTTGACCTGACCGTTAGTTTGTGGGTGATAGACGGAAGCATAATCGAGCTTGATGCCCATGTTTTTGCACCAGAGTTTTACCTCATTGGCCGTAAAGTTCGTGCCGTTATCGGTGATGATGCTGTGGGGGACGCCATAACGGTGTACGACCCCGGATATAAAGTCTATCACAGGTCTGGATTCGGTCGTCTTAACAGGCTTGGCTTCTATCCATTTGGTGAACTTATCCACCATGACCAGTAAGTATTTTTTCTTGTGGGTTCCGCCTTTAAGGGGTCCCACCATGTCAAGCCCCCAGACCGCGAAAGGCCAAGTGATGGGGATAGTTTGGAGGGCGGTGGGTGGCATATGGCTTTGGTTTGCAAAAAGCTGGCAACCGGCGCATCGTTGGACCAAGTCCTGAGCGTCCGCCCGGGCCGTCGGCCAATAAAAGCCTGTAGGAAAGCCTTGCTTACAAGGGACTGAGCTGCGGCGTGATGGCCACCGAGTCCGGCATGAATTTCAGCTAGCAGGTTCCGCCCTTCCTCTTCGGAGATGCACCTTTGAAGGACTCTGGTAGTGCTTTTCTTATAAAGTTCTCCCTCATGGACTTTATAGGCTTTAGATCGCCGCACTATACAGCGTGCCTCGTTTTGGTCCTCTAGGAGTTCCTGCCTAGTAAGGTAGGCTAGGAATGGTTCTGTCCACGGGGCGATAACGGCCATTAGTACGTGGGCTGAGGTTGTGATTTCATTGGCAGAGCCTCCGATTATGTCAGATTGTTCGGCGTCGGACAGTGCGGTTGGGTCCGGGCTAATATTGCCATGTTCCCCTTCCCATACTACGGATGGCTTGAACAGCCTTTCCAGGAAGATGTTGGGGGGACCGCATCGCGTTTTGCGCCGATGCGTGCCAGGATGTCTGCCGCCTGATTGTTTTCTCGGGCTATATGGTGAAATTCGAGCCCCTCAAACCGAGCTGACATTTTGAGGACGGCGTTGCGATAAGCTGCCAATTTTGGATCCTTGGCATCGAAGTCTCCATTTATTTGGGAAATCGCGAGGTTCGAATCCCGGCGCACCTCTAGGCGTTGAATGCCCATGGATACTGCCATCCGGAGACCATGTAAAAGGGCCTCATATTCGGCTGCATTGTTGGAGTCTGTGTACATAATCTGGAGTACATATTGAACTGTGTCTCCTGTGGGGGACGTCAAAACGACGCCGGCCCCTAGTCCGGCCAACATTTTGGAACCGTCAAAGTGCATGATCCAGTTTGAATATGTGCCGTACTCTTTAGGGAGTTCGACCTCCGTCCATTCTGCGAAGTCGGCCAAAACTTGCGACTTGATAGCTCGCCGTGGCCTATAAGTTATGTCGAACGGGAGGAGCTCGATGGCCCATTTTGCAATCCGTCCCGTTGCGTCACGGTTGTTTATAATATCGTTGAGTGGTACTTCCGATGCTACTGTGATTGAACACTCTTGAAAGTAGTGTCGTAGCTTCCGGGATGCCATGAATACCGCATATGCAATATTTTGATAATGTGGGTACCGTGATGTGCATGGGGTGAGGACAGTGGACACATAGTAAACCGGCTTTTGAAGGGGGAATTTGTGTCCGTCCGTTTCCCGCTCGACGACGAGTACTGCGCTGACAACTTGATGGGTTGCTGCAATGTACAATAGCATTGGTTCGCCGATGTTTGGCGCGGCCAGGACGGGGTTTGTTGCCAATATGGCTTTTATTTCCTCGAGTTCGGCCGTGGCGGCATCCGTCCACTCGAAGTGTTCGGTGCGCCGAAGGAGGCGATAGAGGGGTAGCGCCTTTTCTCCCAACTGGGAGATAAAGCGGCTTAGAGCCGCCACGCATCCGGTTAATTTTTGTATTTGTTTGAGGTCCTTTGGGATATCCAATTGTGACAAAGCTCGGATCTTGGCTGGATTTGCTTCGATTCCTCTACCGGATACAATGAAGCCCAAGAGCTTTCCGGCTGGAACGCCGAAAACGCATTTTTCTGGATTTAGCTTGATGTCATATGCTCGGAGGTTGTCAAATGTAAGCCTCAAGTCGTCTACTAGAGATTCGACATGTCTTGTTTTTATGACCACATCATCCACGTATGCCTCTACTGTTTTGCCGATCTGGTTTGCCAGACATGTCTGAATCATGCGCTGATATGTTGCGCCGGCGTTTTTGAGCCCGAAAGGCATTGTGTTGAAGCAGAATGGGCCGTATGGGGTGATGAATGCCGTTGCGGCTTGGTCTGACTCGGCCATCTTGATTTGATGGTAACCAGAGTATGCGTCGAGGAAGCACAACGAATCATGCCCTGCAGTGGCGTCGATAATTTGATCGATGCAGGGGAGGGGGAAGGGATCCTTTGGGCAAGCCTTGTTAAGGTCTTTGAAGTCAACGCACAGGCGCCAGGATTTGTCCTTCTTTGGTACCATCACCAAGTTTGCTAGCCAGTCAGGATGTTTTATATCTCTGATGAATCCGGCCTCCAATAGTTTGGCTAGCTCCTCTCCCATTGCCTGTCTCTTGGGCTCAGAGAAACGCCGAAGGGCTTGTTTGACAGGTTTGAATCCTTTTAGGATATTTAAGCTGTGTTCGGCCAGCCTGTGTGGGATTCCTGGCATGTCTGAAGGGTGCCAGGCAAAAATGTCCCAGTTCTCCCGTAGGAATTCTCGCAGTGCGGCGTCTACATCGAGGTTTAATCGTGCCCCGATGGAAGCTGTTTTATTGGGGTCCGTTGGATGGACCTGGAATTTGACTATTTCATCCGCTGGTTTAAAGGAGGTGGACTTGGATCTTTTATCGAGTATCACATCGTCCCTGTTTATCGTGGAGCGCAGCGTAGTCAGTTCCTCAGCCGCTAGGGCTTCATACAGTGCCTCAAGGGCCAATGCGGCTGTCTTGTTTTCGGCGCGGAGTGCTATGTCCGGATCACTAGCGAGAGTGATGATTCCGTTCGGCCCAGGCATCTTGAGCTTCATGTACCCGTAATGGGGTATTGCTTGGAAGATTGTAAACGCTTCCCGCCCCAGCAGAGCGTGGTATCCGCTACTGAACGGGGCCACTTGGAATGTGAGCTCTTCGGACCTATAATTATCCGGCGTGCCGAACACCACATCTAGTGTGATTTTTCCTGCACAGCGCGCTTCCCAACTGGGGATTATTCCTCTAAAGGTTGTGCTGCTTCGCTCAATGCGGTTCCAGTCTATTTCCATTTTTTGAAGGGTTTCCTCATAAATGAGGTTCAATCCGCTGCCTCCGTCCATGAGTACCTTGGTGAGGCGAAAGCCGTCCACTATAGGACTGAGTACCAATGCGGCTGGTGCTCGAGTTGTTCAGATTTTAGGTTCATCACTGGCATTAAAAGTAATAGCCGTGTCACTCCATGGGTTTATTGTTGCTACTTGATAGACTTCGGCGAGGCTGCGGAGTGTTCTTTTTCGCATATTATTTGATGCGAAAGTCTCGAATACTGTTAAGACTATACTGGAGTCCCTGAGGTGGTTTTCTGCGGCCTCCGGAATTAGGAGATATTCGCCCCTTTTGGCCACCTGCCAGAGTATCCAACATGCTCTAAGGCTATGAGTTGGTGTGGCGTCCTCTGTACTATGAATTTTACAGGGTCCATTAAGCCATCCCTCCAGTACGGTTCCATGCCCTGTAGAGGGTTTTGGTTTTTTGGTTTTTAACCCGGGTGTCTGATGATGATGCACCCTTTTATTTCGGACGAGGTTTCTATTCAGGGACGGATTGTCCCAAAATTTAGTTTCGGTTTTCCGGGCGCTTTCCATTGCACGGTACTTTTGTACTATGGACGCCAAGTCAGAGAAGCGTGTAATATCACGACGACCTGTGGCGTTGAGGATTCCCTTGTCCGTGCAATTATTGCAAAAGATTGAGATTGCGTCTTCCTCGCGGCAGTCCTTTATCATGTTCATAACCAGGAGGAACCTTGCCCAGTAATGATGTACTGTTTCTTCGGGCTTTTGCCTGATTTGGGATAGATCGCTTATGTTCGGGTGGGTGGGTGGAATTAAATCCGGAACTTCACCCAATCTAAGACTCAGAGGCCAAGGAGTTTCTGAACTCTGAAGTTTGGATTCTTGGATGTTGTCTAGTGAATCTAGCCCGTTGCCTGATTCTAAGTTCAGGTCTTGAGTTACATCCTCCCCTCCGCGGGTATCCGGCTTGGAGGGATCGGGAATCCGGACATAGCTAGTCCTTAAGATAGATGAAGAGTCGCCGCACTGTGCCTCTACCACGGCAACGTGATGGGTGACTTGGGGAGAATTAATTTCTCTTAGATCGGGTTTAAGCCCAACCTGGTCATAATCCGTAGTGACCCCCAAGGCGGCGATGCGATCCAAGAGCTCGTTTACGGAAGAGAGCTCCATTGGATCTAACTGCTCAACGAGTTCCGAGCTGACGTGAAGATTGCTTTTGATGACCCGAGAGGTCACCGTCGGCGCAATGGCCGAACAGGCGGTCATGAGAAAACCGCCTAGCCGGAGAGTTTGGCCGACAGCCAAGGCTCCCTTAGTAACGGCGCCGTCTTTAAAGACGGGAAGAGGCATCCTTCCTGATTGCGACAGCACAGAGGAACTCTCAATGAAAGCACCAATGTCGGTGTCAAAACCGGTGGATCTCGGGTAGGGGGTCCTGAACTATGCGTCTAGGCCGGATGGTAACAGGAGGCAAGGAACACGATGTTTTACCCAGGTTCGGGCCCTCTTGATGGAGGTAAAACCCTACGTCCTGCTTGATTAATATTGATGATATGGATAGTACAAGAGTAGATCTACCACAAGATCAAGGAGGCTAAACCCTAAAAGCTAGCCTATGGTATGATTGTTGTATGATGAAGTTGTCCTACGGACTAAAACCCTCCGGTTTATATAGACACCGGAGAGGGTTAGGGTTACACAAAGTCGGTTACAATGGTAGGAGATCTAAATATCCGCATCGCCAAGCTTGCCTTCCACGCCAAGGAAAGTCCCATCCGGACACGGGACGAAGTCTTCAATCTTGTATCTTCATAGTCCTGGAGTCCAGCTCAAGGTATAGTCCGGCTACCCGGACACCCCCTAATCCAGGACTCCCTCACCCGGCGACTATTTCCGGAGACCGAAAACGTCCGGCGATAGACCGACTATATTGTCGCTATAGTTATCCGTTGGGGCATCAAACGGACTCCGAACGCAATGAAACTTGGCAGGCGGCCTACTGACAACAAAACAACACCGCACGCCAATTTTCATCCCATTCCGAGAACATTTTCCGGCCACTTATAAAACAATATTTCGGACATGCCACAGGCGCGTGCAAGTGTGTCTGGGCTCAGAACGGACAACGGAAGGAACTGGGAGACCGGGACAGATGCAAATTTTGAAAACATGATGATGCAATGCACATGATGACATGATAAGATGCAACACGCAAGCAAATGACATGGCAACGTCGGCGAATAACTGGAAGACACCTGGCGCATCGTTCTCGGGGCGTCACAACAGGTGTCTCCGGAGGTGTTTGTTGAGTTGGCATAGATCGAGATTAGGATTTGTCACTCTGAGTATCGGAGAGGTATCTTTGGGCCCTCTCGGTAATGCACATCACTATAAGCCTTGCAAGCAATGTGACTAATGAGTTAGTTGCGGGATGATGCATTATGGAACGAGTAAAGAGACTTGCCGGTGACGAGATTGAACTAGGTATAAGGATACCGACGATCGAATCTCGGGCAAGTAACATACCGATGACAAAGGAAATGACGTATGTTGTTATGCTGTGACGCCTGGATAATTAAGCCACAGTAATTCCCTGCTAATGGTGCTACGTCATCATGATTACTGTTGTTAAACTCGCGTTGTTTCGAATCCGGTCCAAATTTCAAATTTAAATTAAAGTCAAAAATAAAAGTTTTCAAACACAAAATCTAAAATGTTCAAAGTGTGGAAAATAATCACTAGTTATTTGTCATGTTGGAACCAACCTCTTTTGGATTCCCAGGTGCCCCTGGAAATTTATTTAGTGGTCCAGTAGCATTTAAAATTGGCCTTTCCAATTTTTAAAAATGGCTAGACAAATCCTTTTGGCCCCAAACTTTTTGTGCCATCTAATATTGTTGTGCTTTATTTAAGTGCAAAGTTTTACAAGTAACAAAGCTCATTTGGTAGCTAGAATAAATAGAAAACAGTAGCGGGAGTGTAAAACGATAAAAGAATAGAAAATGAATAAAGCCTATTGTGCCACTGGGCCATAAGTGGCCATAGCACACAAGGCCCAGCCCACCAAGAGCCATCCTCCTCCCTGTTCACAACAGGAGGTCGTGGCACGCATCCGACCACCATAGCCGCGGCTGTGGATGCGTGTTGGACATCCTGCGGCTTACCCCGGCGCCTACTTGATGCCCCGAGCTCCCCTCTCTCTCCCTGGTAACCCTAGTCCCCAAATCCCCTCTCCCTCGCTCATATCCGACGACCTGGACTAGGCCGAACTCGCGGTCGTCGTCATCGTCATCGATCCCGCGGCCACCGGTCTCCATTCGTCGCGCCAAGACGTCAAGGAGCTCCGCCATCATCGTCTCCATCGCCCTTCCCTTTCGGTTGGAGCTCGGACGGCCTGCTGCCTCGCCATCGCGCGGTCTTCTCCGCCATGGTCGTCGACCCCGTCGTCGATTCGCGCATCTCCGGTTCATCCCCGACCACCTCGAGCTCGCCTAAAGAACCACAGTGAGCTGCGCCTTCGATTCCCCCTTCTTCCCTGTCTATTCGGTCACCGTAGGTGCCCTTCCCCGAGCTTAGCCACCGCGGCCGGAGCTTCGCTCTCCAGGCTCCTGGCCGCGCTCCCGTGAGCCCTGGGCATCCGGCCATCCCCCTGCGGAACCCCCGCGTGCGCGCCCTCCTGGGCCATGCCCTGCCTCGCCCCTGGAACGTGCTCGCCGTGCCTGCAACCGCCCGCCATCCCGCTTCCCTACTGCTCCCGCTAGCTGCTCCTGCTTCGAGCTGCTGCTGCTCAGCCTCCCTGTGCCGCCTGCCTCCGCCGCGGCTCGCCCCACCCCTGCCGCCGCCGCGTGGCCTTCGCCGCGCCACGCCCTACCGGCCCACCGCCGCGGCCGCCGGCGTCCCGCTGCCTGCACGCCCTGCTCCTCCCCATCGCCCGGCGACCTCGCCTGTGTTCGGGCGGGTTACGCCCAAGCGCCTGCGCCCGTTAGCCCGTTCCAGTGGCCTTTGTGCCACTGGCAGCTGGGGCCCCTCCCCTAAAAAAATATGAATAAAATTAATTAATTAATTAGTTAAGTGATTAATTAACTTAATTAACCTAATGAACTGGATTAGTTAAGTTAAATCAGTAATTAACTAGATGTGTGTATGACAAGGGGCCCCACCCCCATGTTGACCAGTCAAACATTGACTGGTCAACAGGGACCCCATGGACCCACATGTCACCCTCTGGTACACATCTGTGTACGCAGAGCTGGGTGCATCTAGCGTTTTAATCATTATTTTCGAATTAATAGTAATTTCAGAATATTGCTAAAACTTTAGTAAATCATATAAAATAATCTATAGCTCGGATGAAAAAGTTTTATATATGTAAGTTGCTCAGAAAAATCCAATGAATCCGGATACGCAACCCGTTCGTCCGCCACGCATCCCTAGCATACCGAACACGCAACTTTCCCTCTCCGGTTCATCTGTCCGAAAACGCGAAACACCGGGAATACTTACCCGGATACTTCCCCCTTCACCGGTACCACCTCGTACCGCGTTAGGGCACACCTAGCATCACGCTTTGTCATGTCATGCATCGTCATGCACTTGTTTGCATTATATTTATTGTTTCTTCCCCCTCTTCTCTCGCTAGACACCGAGACCGACGCCGCTGCTACCCAGTACGACTACGGTGTTGACGACCCCTCTCTCTTGCCAGAGCAACCAGGCAAGCCCCCCCTTTGATCACTAGATATCGCCTACTCTTCTCTATACTGCTTGCATTAGAGTAGTGTAGCATGTTACTGCTTTCAGTTAATCCTATATTGCTGCATAGCCTGTCCTTGCTACTACTGTTGTTACCTTTACCTGCTATCCTACTGCTTAGTATAGGATGCTAGTGTTCCATCAGTGGCCCTACACTCTTGTCCGTCTGCCATGCTATACTACTGGGCCGTGATCACTTCGGGAGGTGATCACGGGCATATACTATATACTTTACACTGTTACATTACCTGTGATACTGTTCGGAGATGGGGGCTGAAGGGGCAGGTGGCTCCATCCCGGTAGAGGTGGGCCTGGGTTCCCGACGGCCCCCGACTGTTACTTTGAGGCGGAGCGACAGGGCAGGTTGAGACCACCTAGGAGAGAGGTGGGCCTGGCCCTGGTCGGCGTTCGCGGATACTTAACACGCTTAACGAGATCTGGGTATTTGATCTGAGTTTGGTCATTTGGTCTATACGCACTAACCATCTACGCGGGAGTAGTTATGGGTATCCCGGCGTCGTGGTATCAGCCGAAGCCTTCGTGACGTCAGCGACTGAGTGGCGCGCGCCGGATTGGAACGTAAGCCTGCTCTTGTATTAAGGGGGCTAGTTCTGCTTCCGGCCGCGTTCGCAACGTGCAGGTGTGCTAAGGGCGATGGGCCCAGACCCCTGTGCGCTTAGGTTTAGACCGGCGTGCTGACCTCTCTGTTGTGCCTAGGTGGGGCTGCGACGTGTTGATCTTTCACGGCCGGGCATGACCCAGGAAAGTGTGTCCGGCCAAATGGGATCGAGCGTGTTGGGGTATGTGGTGCACCCCTGCAGGGAAGTTAATCTATTCGAATAGCCGTGATCTTCGGTAACAGGACGACTTGGAGTTGTACCTTGACCTTATGACAACTAGAACCGGATACTTAATAAAACACACCCTTCCAAGTGCCAGATACAACCGGTGATCGCTCTCTCACAGGGCGACGAGGGGAGGATCATCGGTTAGGATTATGCTATGCGATGCTACTTGGAGGACTTCAGTCTACTCTCTTCTACATGCTGCAAGACGGAGGCTGCCAGAAGCGTAGTCTTCGAAAGGACTAGCTATCCCCCCCTTATTCCGGCTTTCTGCAGTTCAGTCCACCTATGATACCCTTATTCCATTTGATACCAATGCATACATATGTAGTATAGCTCCTTGCTTGCGAGTACTTTGGATGAGTACTCACGGTTGCTTTCTCCCTCTTTTCCCCCTATCCCTTCTACCTGGTTGTCGCAACCAGATGTTGGAGCCCAGGAGCCAGACGCCACCTTCGACGACGACTCCTACTACACCGGAGGTGCCTACTACTACGTGATGCCCGCTGACGACGACCAAGAGTAGTTAGGAGGATCCCGGGCAGGAGGCCTGCGCCTCTTTCGATCTGTATCCCAGTTTGTGCTAGCCTTCTTAAGGCAAACTTGTTTAACTTATGTCTGTACTCAGATATTGTTGCTTCCGCTGACTTGTCTATGATCGAGCTCTTGTATTCGAGCCTTCGAGGCCCCTGGCTTGTAATATGATGCTTGTATGACTTATTTTACTTGTAGGGTTGTGTTTTGATATCTTTCCGTGAGTCCCTGATCTTGATCGTACACGTTTGCGTGTATGATTAGTGTACGATTAAATCGGGGGCGTCACATATGCAGTTTGACCGATAAAGATCTTCGTAGAATATGTAGGAGCCAATATGAGCATCCAGGTTCCGCTATTGGTTATTGACTGAAGATGGGTCTCGGTCATGTTTACATAGTTCTCAAACCCGTAGGGTCCGCACACTTAACGTTCGATGACAATTTATATTATGAATTATGTGTTTTTGGTGACTGAAGTTTGTTTGGAGTCCCGGATGAGATCACGAACATGACGAGGAGTCTCGAAATGGTCGAGAGGTAAATATTGATATATTAGAAGGTTATATACGAACACCGGAATGGTTCCGATGAGGTTCGGGGATTTTCGGAATACCGGGAGGCTACCGGAACCCCCAAGGAAAGTTAATGGGCCTATTGGGCCATAGTGAAGAGAGGGAGGCTGCCACAGGAGGTGGCGCCCCCCATCCCAAACCGAATTAGACTAGGGGTAGGGGACGCGGCCCCCTTTCCTTCTCCCTCTCCCCCTTCCCCTTTCCCCTTTCCCCTCTCCATTGGTTGGAAGGAGGGGGGGGAATCCTACTTGGACTAGGAGTCCAAGTAGGACTCCCCCCTTGGCGCGCCCTCCTTGGGCTGGCCACCTCCTCCTCCCCCCTTTATATACGGAGACGGGGGCACCCCAAAGGCACATCAATTGTTCTTTAGCCGTGTGCGGTGCCCCCCTCCATAGTTTACCACCTCGGTCATATTTGTCGTAGTGCTTAGGCAAAGCCCTACTCGGATCACATCATCAACACCGTCACCATACCGTCATGCTGACGAAACTCTCCCTCGACCCTCTACCGGATCAAGAGCTCGAGGGACGTCATCGTGCTGAACGTGTGCTGAACACGAAGGTGTCGTACGTTTGGTACTTGGATCGGTTGGATCGTGAAGACGTTCGACTACATCAACCGCGTTAACCTAACGCTTCCGCTTTCGGTCTACGAGGGTACGTGGACACAATCTCCCCGTCTCGTTGCTATGCATCTCCTAGATAGATCTTGTGTGATCTTAGGATTTTTTTTGAAATTGCATGCAACGTTCCCCAACATCTACGGCCCCGGCCTCCTCGGCCGCGGCACCGGACCGGCTCCACGGTGACGCACCTCCGCTCCACATCACGACACGGTTGCGCATGGGTGCCCTTCGGCTGAGCACTCGCTATCCGACGGAGCAGTACTTGTGTGCGGCCTTGGCCTCCTCACCATCGCCGATTCCGTCCTCAGCTCGGGATCCTCACCGTCGCCGATTCCGTCCTCAGCTCGGGCCGCTCTTCGCGACCCCAGCTGGCTTGCCGCCATGCAGGAGGAGTTCGATGTGCTGCAACGCAACCACACGTGGCAGCTCGTCCCACCTTCCCGCCACGCAAACATCATCAGCGGGAAGTGGGTCTTCCGGCACAAGACGCATCCTGATGGTACCCTTGAGCGATACAATGCTCATTGGGTGCTTCATGGTTTTTGGCAATGTGCTGGAGTTGACTTCACCAACACCTTCGCTTCGGTCGTCAAGCCGGGCACGATTCACATCGTCCTTCAGCTTGCGGTGTCTCGTGCCTGGCCGGTTCATCAACTGGATGTCTCCAACACGTTCCTCAACGGCCATCTGGCCGAATAGGTGTATTGTCAGCAGCCCACCGGTTTCGTCGACGCCACACATCCTGATCATGTGTGCCTGCTCTCCCGGTCCCTCTATGGACTGAAGCAGGCGCTGAGAGCTTGGTACCAGCGTACCGCCGCTTTTCTTCAGCAGTTAGGCTTCTGAGCTACTCGCTCCGACGCCTCCCTGTTTGTGTACCATCACGGCCCGGCGACCGCCTATCTCCCGCTCTATGTCGATGACATCATCTTCACGGCGTCTTCGGTTCAGCTTCTTGACCAGCTTACTGCTCGTCTCAGCACCGAATTTGCCATGAAGGACTTGGGGTCGCTTCATTACTTCCTCGACATCGAGGTCACTCGGCGCTCCGATGGGTTTTTTCTTCATCAACAGAAGTACGCACATGAGCTTCTTGAGAAAGGCAAATCCAAGCTTGAGCTGCCCAGTTATGAAGAATTTAGTGCAGAAGAGCTGCATGCGGGATACCTGGCCCGGCTTTCAACCAGTCGCGACCTGGAAGCCAGCATGGTGAACATGATGAGAAAGAAATATGAGGTATGATCATCTTTCCAGTATTATATATTATCCCTATGTAGCCCCCAAGTCTTAAATATAGGAAGACTTGAGTGTGTTTAAGACTTAGACCAACATCTTGAATTCTTGTAAGGTAACCCCCAAGGGCCGGGTTATCATATCGATGATAAGCCGGTTCTTCACATACTCCCTCCATTCCAAAATATAGTGCGCCCGCATTTCCCGAGGTCGAACTTTGACCATAAGTTTTATAAACGAGACCGATTGCGGCGGGAGAAAAAGTTACATAATTAAAAACTTCTTTCGAATACGAATTCACTGATATAACTTTTTCTCCCGCCGCAATCGGTCTTGATAGTTAAATTTACGGTCAAAGTTGAAGCACGGAGATAGAGGAAGCACTACATTATGAAATGGAAGGAGTATATGCTTTGTGAAAAAGAAATGCCATGTAGCCCTCAAGGGCCGGCTCATCTTTCTGAGATGAGTCGGGTCTTTCAATGTTATGAAATTTTGAAGAAACAACCTGTAGGCCCCAAGAGCCGGCTCATCTTTATGAGATGAGTCGGGTCTTTTTATATTCTGTAAGGGAGAAACATGACATGCATTAGCCCCCAAGTGCGAAGCATATTGCTTGCAATCTGCTTGGGAGTTCCCAACTTAAATTGAATTAGCCATAGCCCCCAAGTGCCAGGTTTCCCATACAATTTTCATCAGCTGGCGAACAGGGTCCACCAGGTGAAAAGAACTGGAAACGCTCACAGCTCTCGGTTCCTCAAAAGTAGGGTACTCGGAGAAGTCTAACATCTACCCAGCGTAATGCTGATCAAAGCCATAGCGGCAGAACCAGGAAACAGAGGGAGGGACCTGGCTATAACATGTGTGGGAAGAAGCTGGTTTATGGCAGAGGAAGGCAGAGGAATGAGGTTGTTTCCCAAGGTGGGAACTAATTCTATGGACCTAAATGTGACTGACTGCCAAAACAATTGGTAGAAGTAGAGCACAAATAAGCAACAACGGCCGCCAATATCCTCTGTAACAGGGGCATCTGCATATGTGGAATCCACGATGTCACCAAGGGTTACGCACTCTGAAATTCCTTAGAGCAAGCAAAATCATTAGCCTACCAACAATCTCTTCTCCCATCCTATCAAAGGAGACAGATTTAGCTTCCGTATATCCATCGGAGAAATAAGATATCTACAAGAAAAAACAGTGTAAAACACATAAGTAATGGATACCAATGTACCACGGAAGAGTGACACACATCATAGCTCGAGTAAAGGATCAGGTAATTAAGGTAATTGCTCAAATGATGCATTACAATATAAGATAAGAAACATCCGTGATGCACAAGATATTCACATCAAAAACAAGCAGCCAAATTATTAAGTTCCAGCTTAGCAGCAAATGAGCTTAGACCACATAACTGAACATCAAACTCCAAATTCCCGTCATAGATTCTTTGGGTCAAGCAAATGTGCCGTGGATGACCTTCTGTACTGACTCTTCATATATCTCTAGGGAAAAGACTTGCCCTTGGTATAATTGGACTTGGAGGTAGGAATTGTCTTGTCCTAGTGTGTAAGTTGGACACTAACCAAGGTTATAGCGTGTTGCTTCCAAGTATGGTAGCCATAGCAGTATACTTATATTGCAGTGAACAACCAGCCTCTAACTATGCATTGATCCCAGTGTAGCCATTCCACTACTTTGAAAGCAAACACAAGAAACCCCTCAAAGCAACCACGCAGAAAAACCCTCAAAGCAACCACCGCGATGAACTCCAGCGAAGTTAAGCTTTTGCTGTTGTTATGCTTAGCGGCAGCCATGCCGCCCCATGTTAGTAGTAATCTTGGTTAGTTGAGTGCATGCAGTATTAGCTAGCTAGTTAGGTGTGCTGGCCGAGTCATGTGGCCGAGATGGCGTGGGGATTGCATGGCTGAGTTAGTTAGCAAGCTAGCTGGGTTTGTTAGCTGCATGCATGTGATTATGGCCGAGTCCTCAGTCGTTGAGGATAGGACAGGCTGCGTAAGTGGTGGACGTGGGCATAATTATAGCTAGTGGTTAGTTTGGTTAGTGGCCGGGCATGGCGGCTGGCTTGTGTGCGTGAGGCTTGCCTCCACCAAGGATTCACGGATGGATCCCCTCCCTCCCTTCTCCCTCGCCTCCTCCTCCCCCTCCTCCCCTCCTTGCCCTAGCCGTCCCGCTCCCTGCCCTGACCCGCTGGCTGGTGCCCGGTCATCCCCCTCTCCGCTTGCAGGTGCTCTCTCTCTCCCCTCCCCTGGCTCCCCGCGGGTGGGGTCCTCGCCTCTGTCTTCACCGCTGCCGGTGCTCGGATCTCGTTTCTGGGCCCTTGCGTCTGATGAGGAGGATTCGCGGTCGTCGGTCCCTTCCCCCTGTGGTCCCGTGCCTTGTGCTGGGGGGGTGGTAGTGCCTTCCGCCGCTCCTCGTCCCCGCAAGTTTGCTCCTGGTGGCCAGGGCCGGTCGGTGGCCGCGTCCTCGTCGGTCGACGGCTGGATTCGGATATCTCGGCGTCGGCGTAAGTCTGGTAAGTTTGCTGTCGCGTCACCTGATCTCGTTGTCCAGGGCAGGGCGCCTGATGGGGAGCTTGGTGGCCTTCCATCCCCCTCTCTTGCAGCCTCTGCGGCGGCCTCGTCGCCGGCGACGGCGGGGTCGTTGGTGGCATCGTGTAACCTAGATCTCGATTTCTCCACGGTGGCCATCGGGCCGCGGGACGTCCCCTCGGGTGGGCTTGATGGGCCTTGCGGTTAGCCGTTGCCCAGTGGGCCTGCTTCTCCTCCCCCTCTTTCGTCGGTGGCAGATTTCCCCTCTCTGGTCCCATCCGGCCCAGTTGGGCCCATCGTCCGGGTTCCTGCTCCTCAACCTTCTTTGGCCCATGTGGCGAGTCGGGCCCAGGTGGGCACGGCTCGGACGGGCTATTTATGGATCCCCCGCGGATCTTCCTCCCCTTTGCTAGGGTTTCCGGCTTCCGCTTCCGATCTGCGCCGTCACCGTCTTCCCATTCGTCGCCTCATTAGATCCTCCCCACCTCCACCCCTCCTCCTTCCTTTTGCTGTGGTGCTATCCATGGACAAGTCGCGGGGCTCTTCCTGCGAGGCGCTCTCGGGCAGCAAGCGACGCCGTGAGGACTCCCCTTCCTCCGCGGTGGATTTGGAGCTCGAGGCTTCGCTCCGTTCCAAGCTGGAGGCGGAACAGGCGGCATGCGAGCAGGTGGCTCGTGACCGCGAGGCTCGAGCTTCGGGTCCGGAGTGGTCGCATCGCTCGGAGAGGGTTGGTGTGCTCGGATCCGGCCCGCAGGGCTCTGGATCTGGCCATTCTCTCTCTCCGGTGCTGGACCCGTGGGAGGCGGCGGTGGCCTCTGGCGGTGGTGTTTCTTCGTCTTCTGCCTCCCTCCCTGCTTCGGGAGTGGGCCGCGGTCCATCTGCTCCGTCGCGCCCTCCTCCTCCTCGCTCGGTTGGGGTTGGTGCTGGTGCTCGTCCGCCGCCTCGGTCCTTCGCGGGGCGGCGCGTCGGCCGCCCGGTCCGGCCTCTGGGGCGCCCCCTTTTCCGGGGATGGGGGATGGGATCCTTCCTCCTCCTCCTCCGTCGCTTCCGCAACCCCGCCCGTCCTCTGCTTCCCAGAACAACCCCTCGGCGCTCACCTGCTTCGCTTGTCACAGGCCTGGCCATTTCCAGTCTCGCTGCACCAACCCTCCTTTTTGCCTGATCTGTCGCTCTGATGGTCACCTCACGGTCAACTGCATGGCTAGGTAGAAACCTCCCGCGGTCATCCAGTTCGGCTCGGGCCTCCCCGGTTGCGCCTTTTTCGCCTTCGACGGTGACCTGCCTGTCCGGGAGGTGGCACCTGCTCTGTCTAATGCTGCGATTGTTACGGTTAAGGATCAAAAGATTTCGCCCCAAATTCTTCTGGAAGGGCTTCGCATTTGGGATGAGGCTGGATGGGACTGGCAAGTTGTGCAGTTATCTGAATTTGAGTTCTCTGTGGTGTTTCCCTCCAAAGAATGTTTGCGGATGATTGCCTCATGCACTAGCTTCACCTTGCCCCTCAATCAATTGGTGGTTTCTGTTAAAGCGGCTTCTTGCAGTGGTACGGCAGCTGGTCCTCTCTCTCAAGTCTGGATTTTGATTGACGATTTGCCTGCTGGTCTCCGTTCGTCTGCTTTTCTCATGTCTTTCGGGGTTCTGATTGGGAAGCCCATCGAGGTGGATGAAGACTCTCTGAATAAGGTTGGCCCTGCTAGGATGAAGGTTTGGTGTGTGGATCCTGAACGGGTTCATGGCTCGATTGATATCTTCCCTTCTCCCAATGGTATTAAGCTTCGGGTGCGGGTGGAGGGGGCGACTGCTCTTCAGACTCCACCTCCCCCTTCTAACCCTTCGGACAAGCATGATAAGGAGGGGGACGGATCTCTGGGTGGCCCTAATCAGAGCCATGGGTCTAATCTCGGCTTCACCCAATCTGAATGGGAGGATTTGGCAGATTCTGAACGTGAGTTGTTTCAATCCCAAGCTCCCTCTGGTGTTGCTCCTCATGATGATTCGGTGATCCCGTCTGCTGCTCCCAATGTCCCTGCTGCTGGTGCTGATATGTCGAAGTTCCCGCCCTGCTCTGCTACCCCCGTTTCTGGTGCTTGTTCCAATCTTCCTGTCCGCCCGCTCTCCCCCTCTCGATCGGGAATTGAAGATCTTCCGGCCTCCCCGGCTCGCGATGTGGTGGAATCCCAGTCCCTCCGGAAGAAGAAAGCCTCAGTGCGCAAATTCTCGGCTAAGAGCCGGAACTCGTCGGGCTCGAAGCACTCCATGACGGGGGTTTGTCGGCGTCTTGATCAAGATTTGGGATCTATGTCCCGTTCGGGTCCCCATGTTGGCTCTCCTGCTGCGCGGTCGCCTGCGATTCGATCCCCGTTGTCCACGGCTCGCAAAGGAAGGCGGGTGGCGAATTCAGGTGTTTCTGTCCTGGAGTGGGCTGAAAAGCGGGCTGCGGCGAAGGATCTCCCTCCCCTAGGTACATCTCCCGTTCCCTCTGTTGTTGCTTCTCCGGTTCGGTTGGTTCTACCTTCTCTTTCGGATGATCATCTTTTAAATATTATGTCGGATGTGGGGGTGGTGGTTGATTCGTCTATTGGTTCTCCTAGTTCTCTTCTTGCTGTTATTCGGGCTAACGAGATGGCTCAGGCTGCCATTGCCAAAGCCAAAGAGGCCGTTGCCTCTCAGGTAGGGGCTTCTAGTAGTGGTCCGGTCGTGGACGCGGGCGCTGGTAGTGGCCAGCCCCAATCCAACTTGTCTAAAAGGGGCACCAATAAGCGTGCTAAACCCTGCGTGGCCCCTTGCAGGTCGAGCCTTCGTATCAAGAATCTTTCTTATAAATGAGGGCGTTATTCTGGAATATTAGGGGGTTCGGTGCTAGGGGGCGCCGTGACCAACTTAAAGATCTGGTTCGTTCTAATTCTATTGACTTTGTGGGGCTGGTAGAAACCTTCAAGGAATCCTTCTCCCCTAATGACTTTTCTGCTATTGTGGGCATGGACAGATTTAATTGGAACTTTTTACCTGCTTCGGGGCACTCTGGCGGGATCTTGATAGGCTCCAATAAAGATATTTTTGATTTTGTTGCTTTTGATCATGGGATCTTTTGGGCCAGTGTTGTTCTCTCTCATAAAGCTCAGAATACTCTTTGTGAGTTTATCGTCGTCTATGGGCCTGCGGACCATTCCTTGTCGCCTTTATTTCTTAATGAACTTTCGTTGAAGATCGATGCTTGTAATTTACCGATGATTATCGGGGGAGACTTTAACCTTCTGCGGTGCCCTAATGACAAAAGTAATGATAACTTCTCCTGGCCGCTGGCTAATGCCTTTAACAACTTCATTAGTGCCAATGCTATTCGTGAGCTGCCTCGGGGGGGAGCTCGGTATACCTGGTCCAATCATCACTCAATCCCTATTAGATCAGTGCTTGACAGAGTCTTCCTTTGTCCCAGGTGGGATTCCTTGTTCCCTAGGGCCTCTCTTTACGCCAATTGCATTATCGGTTCCGATCATACCCCCTTAATTCTTGACGATGGTTCCATTAGCCTCAGGCCTCCGGTTAGATTTCAATTTGACGCCTCCTGGTTGGCTGTGGATGGCTTTGTCGATATGGTTGCAGCGAAGATCTCCCTTTCTCTATCATCCAATGCTCGCTCCTTTGGGCCTTTGGATGATTAGCACTCGTGTTCCTATAACCTGCGTAAATTCCTCAGAGGTTGGTCTCGTAATCGTGCGGCGGAGGATCGTCGCACCAAATCTTTCCTCGAAGACCAGATCTTGTCGCTGGACCGCGTGGCTGATTCTATTGGGCTCTCTGACGAGGGTTGGGCGGTTCGTTATAATCTGGAGGCTGCTTTAATACAGCTACACCATCAGGCTGAGATCTATTGGCGTCAACGGGGTACTCTAAACTGGACTCTAAAAGGCGACTCCCCTACGGCGTATTTCTTTGCGATCGCGAACGGCAGGCGTAGACGATGTGGTATTAATAGCCTGCTCATTAATGGTGTGCGATCTTCGGAGCAGTCTGTTATTATGGCTCATGTGGTGGATTTCTTTTCTTCGTTGTTGGGGGCTAAACCTCCATCGGCCTCTCCATTTCTCCCTCCCTTTGGAACTTAGGTCTTAAAATCTCACCCGAGGAGAATGCCTCTTTGATGATCCCTCTTTCTGACCAGGAAATTTGGGATGTTGTTAATTCTGCTAATCCTAATGCTGCTTCTGGGCCAGACGGCTTCTCTATTCCTTTCTTTCGGAAATTCTGGCCCCAGTTGAAACAGTTGGTTTGTAATGTTATCCAGGGCTTCTGTCTTGGTACTGTCGATATCTCCTGCCTGAACTATGCAGTGATAACCCTGATCCCCAAGGTTAAGGGTTTTCATGTTATCTCCCAATTCCGACCTATTGCTTTGATTAACAACTTCGCAAAATTCCCGGCTAAAGGCTTTGCGAATCGTTTGTCGCCGGTTGCTCATAGAGTTATTAGTCCTTATCAATCTGCTTTCATCAAAGGGCGTTTCATCCTTGATGGTATCCTATCCCTTCATGAGATTGTTCACGATCTTCACGCTCGGAGAGCTAAAGCGGTTATCCTTAAGCTAGACTTTGAGAAAGCCTATGACTCCGTTAGCTGGCCCTTCCTCAAGCAGGTCCTTCTTGCTAAAGGTTTCGGCGATGCTTATGTTCATCGTATCATGCAGTTGGTCTCGGGTGGCCATACTGCCGTTTCGGTTAATGGTTTTGTTAGCAATTTCTTCGCCAATGGTAGGGGCCTCCGTCAAGGGGATCCTGCTTCCCCTATTCTTTTTAATTTTGTGGCCGACGCCTTCTCATGCATGCTTTCCAGGGCGGCCCGTTGTGGGCACATTGCTCCTGTGGTCTCTCATTTACTTCCGGAGGGTGTTTCCCACTTGCAATATGCGGATGATACAATTATCTTGGTGGAGCTGGATGACACCTGCATTGCCAATCTTAAATTCATCATGTTGTGTTTCGAAGCTGTTTCGGGTCTTAAGATTAATTTCGCTAAAAGCGAGGTTCTGGTGACGGGTGTGGATGAGGCGGAAGCCTTGCGGGTTGCCAGGCTTCTGAACTGTTCTTTGGGTTCCTTTCCCTTTAAATATCTAGGCCTTCCTATCTCTCCTGGTGTGCTCCATGCTAAAGATTTCGCTCCGGCGGTCGCTAAAGTGGGGAACAGGGTGCTCCCTTGGAGAGGCAGATATAATACCAATGCTGGCAAAGTTGCTCTAATTAACTCCTGCTTATCCTCTCTCCCCATGTTTCTTATGGGCTTCTATCTTCTTACGGATGGCGTGCATTCTGGCTTCGACAAACATAGGGGAGCCTTCTACTGGAATTCCGCGGATAATAAACGGAAATATAGGCTGGTCAAGTGGCAACATATATGTGTAAGCCTAAAAACCGTGGGGGGTTAGGTATTACTAATACTCGGGTGATGAACATTTGTTTGCTTATCAAGTGGTGGTGGAAAATTTTAACTAGTGGAGCTGGCTCGCTTTGGTTCTCGATTCTTAAGGCTAAATACTTCCCACATTCCAACCCGCTGTTTGCCACCGCGAGGCGCGGCTCTCAATTTTGGAAATCCCTTGTCAAAGTCAGACCTATTTTCCTGGAACATGTTAAATTTAATGTTGGTAATGGGATGGCAGTCCGCTTTTGGTTGGACTGGTGGTCGGGGGATGCCCCCCTCGTTGAGAGTTTTCCGGTTTTGTTCTCTTACTGTCCTAATCCGGGTATCTCCATCGCGGAGGTGGTGGTTAATAACTGGGATCTGGCCTTTCGTCGGGCCCTGTCTCCTGAAGAGTTGGAAGATCGGCAAAGTCTCTCTGCCCTCTTCCCCGTGCTCTCGGAGTCGGCCGATTCTATAGTCTGGCCTCATTCGGCCTCAGGTAGATTTACGGTCAAGTCGCTTTATTCTAGACTTATTGGTGGTACTCCTTCGACCAGATTCTCTTGTGTTTGGAAGTCCAAAGTTCCTCCTAAGATTAAAATTTTCCTTTGGCAAGCCTTTCGTGGTCGCCTGCCGGCTGCTGACCAGATTAAAAAGCGCAATGGGCCTGGCTCTGATTTTTGTCATCTTTGTGGGGCCTTGGAGAACTCTGATCACATCTTTTTCAATTGCGTGCTGGCCAAGCTGGTTTGGTGCTGTGTCAGATCTTGGCTTCAGGTCTCTTGGAACCCCTCCTCTTTCTCCGATATTCAAACCCTAGCCAAAGCTTTGGTTGGGGTCACCAAGAGGGTGTTTTGGGTTGGCCTGGGTGCCCTATGCTGGGCTCTGTGGACCATTAGAAACAAATTTACTATTGAGCATATCTTCCCATCTAAGCCTGCTGACGTTCTTTTCAAATCATGTATATTATTGCAGCAGTGGAGATCATTGACTAAGGAGGTTGATTGGGATGCCCTGGACCTGCTCATCGATAAAATCCGGGCTTTGGCATCTCACATCTCCGGACGGGATCCGGTCGTCTAATCCTGGTGGTGCTGTTTGCGGAGTTTAGGTCTCACTCCTTTCCGGCCTGCGCGCCGTGTATGGCAGTTGCTTGTATCCATCCTTCCTTGGCTACTCTTTATACTTTTCGTTCCGTGCGCTGTGTGCGTTCTCCTCGTTAACTGGTCTCTTTCCTGTTTGATCTCGTGACGCTGCCATGTGGCTTTATTTATAAAGTCGGGCTCTGGCCTTTTCTCTAAAAAAAAGGCTTGCCTCCGCTGTATAAGTATCACTTGAGTTAATGAGAAAAGTGAGCCGAGAGGGCTGGAGAAAAATGTAGCCATCATGTGTACACCAAGGGGCAGGGCCTCTACGCAAAGCTCTTGTGCTCTTCCTTGGTGTGTGTGTGTGTGTGTAGAGTTTCTTCATGGTGTGTGTACATGCGAGATGAGAGGAAGAACAAGAGCGGCGCTGCGCGGAGGCGGCAGCGCCAACAATTGGTATGATGAGCTGGTTCATCTTGGGCGTCGTTCTCCTTGCCGGAGGCGTGCCGGCGGTGGCGGAGTTCGCCGGTGGCTGCGTGATGCTCCGGGCCGTGTGTCGGTCTATGGAGGAGCGCGACGCGGCGAGGAGGCCGTGGTGGCTGCGGCGGCACGGTGAGGAGGCCGCGGAGGACCTGCATGGTGGCGGCTTCAACGACACACAGCGGCATGGAGGTGCCGCGCTGCGGTTGAGGCCGCAATGGTGCAGGGCATTAAGCCGTGGCGGCGAGCCGGGCGCGAATGGTGCGTGTTATGGGTGTGCACTGGACGCGTCGGAGGCGTCGGGACCGCGTACGAGCGTGCGGTTGACGTTGGGAGGAGGCGTATGTCGCCGTGGTGCTCGAGTCCGTGCTTGAGTTCGGCTACATCCTTCCGGCGTTTGTCGCTGGCGGCTGCCATGGCGGACGCGGAGGCGGCACGCGGCGAGCGTCTGGTGCTGTCGGGCTCGTCGGGCGCGTCGGATGCGTGGGACGTGCGGGACACACTGGTGCGGTCGGGCGCGTCGGGTGCGCGTGGGACATGCGGGACGCAAAGGGACGCCAGGCGTGTGTCGCCGGCGGAGAAGGAGCTCGGCGTATGTCGCCGGGGTCGTGACGGAGCACGGTATGACCGGCGTCGATGCGCCGGGTCGGGTCCGCGGGCTGGGTCACGGCCGTGACGACGACAATGACAGGAGCGGCAGCAACTCCGGCGACGACAAGTCAAGATTAAGGGAGAAAATGTTAGTAGTAATCTTGGTTAGTTGAGTGCATGCAGTATTAGCTAGCTAGTTAGGTGTGCTGGCCGAGTCATGTGGCCGAGATGGCGTGGGGATTGCATGGCTGAGTTAGTTAGCAAGCTAGCTGGGTTTGTTAGCTGCATGCATGTGATTATGGCCGAGTCCTCAGTCGTTGAGGATAGGACAGGCTGCATAAGTGGTGGACGTGGGCATAATTATAGCTAGTGGTTAGTTTGGTTAGTGGCCGGGCATGGCGGCTGGCTTGTGTGCGTGAGGCTTGCCTCCGCTGTATAAGTACCACTTGAGTTAATGAAAAAAGTGAGCCGAGAGGGCTGGAGAAAAATGTAGCCATCATGTGTACACCAAAGGGCAGGGCCTCTACGCAAAGCTCTTGTGCTCTTCCTTGGTGTGTGTGTGTGTCTGTGTAGAGTTTCTTCATGGTGTGTGTACATGCGAGATGAGAGGAAGAACAAGAGCGGCGCTGCGCGGAGGCGGCAGCGCCAACAATTGGTATGATGAGCTGGTTCATCTTGGGCGTCGTTCTCCTTGCCGGAGGCGTGCCGGCGGTGGCGGAGTTCGCTGGCGGCTGCGTGATGCTCCGGGCCGTGTGTCGGCCTATGGAGGAGCGCGGCGCGGCGAGGAGGCCGCGGTGGCTGCGGCGGCACGGTGAGGAGGCCGCGGAGGACCTGCGTGGTGGCGGCTTCAACGACACACAGCGGCATGGAGGTGCCGCGCTGCGGTTGAGGCCGCAGTGGTGCCGGGCGCGACTGGTGCGTGTTATGGGTGTGCACTGGACGCGTCGGAGGCGTCGGGACCGCGGGCGCGCGTACGAGCGTGCGGTTGACGTTGGGAGGAGGCGTATGTCGCCGTGGTGCTCGAGTCCGTGCTTGAGTTCGGCTACATCCTTCCGGCGTTTGTCGCTGGCGGCTGCCATGGCGGACGCGGAGGCGGCACGCGGCGAGCATCTGGTGCTGTCAGGCTCGTCGGGCGCGTCGGATGCGCGTGGGACGTGCGGGACGCACTGGTGCGGTCGGGCTCGTCGGGCGCGTCGGGTGCGCGTCGGGACGTGCGGGACGCAAAGAGACGCCAGACGTATGTCGCCGGCGGAGAAGGAGCTCGGCGTATGTCGTCGGGGTCGTGACGGAGAATGGTATGACCGGCGTCGATGCGCCGGGTCAGGTCCGCGGGCTGGGTCACGGCTATAACGACGACAATGACAGGAGCAGCAGCAACTCCGGCGACGACAAGTCAAGATTAAGGGAGAAAATGTTAATAATAATCTTGGTTAGTTGAGTGCATGCAGTATTAGCTAGCTAGTTAGGTGTGCTGGCCGAGTCATGTGGCCGAGATGGCGTGGGGATTGTATGGCTGAGTTAGTTAGCAAGCTAGCTGGGTTTGTTAGCTGCATGCATGTGATTATGGCTGAGTCCTCAGTCGTTGAGGATAGGACAGGCTGCGTAAGTGGTGGATGTGGGTATAATTATAGTTAGTGGTTAGTTTGGTTAGTGGCCGGGCATGACCGCTGGCTTGTGTGCGTGAGGCTTGCTCTGCTGTATAAGTACCACTTGAGTTAATGAGAAAAGTGAGCCGAGAGGGCTGGAGAAAAATGTAGCCATCATGTGTACATCAAGGGGCAGAGTCTTTACGCAAAGCTCTTGTGCTTTTCCTTGGTGTGTGTGTCTGTGTAGAGTTTCTTCATGGTCTGTGTACATGCGAGATGAGAGGAAGAAAAAGAGCGGCCCTGCGCGGAGGCGGCAACAACACCCCAAGCATCTCTAGTGGCCGGAGGTGGTAGGAACCTGCGTGCCCCTACCTCTGCGGAACTGGCACACTGCCCCTCCAGCTGTGGCGGCGTAAACATCATCTATCCCTTTGGGATAGGTGATGGCTGCTTCCGGGATGGTTTTGAGCTCATATGCGACAACACCACTCGTCATAGTTCCAGGCTCTTCCTTGCAAACACTACAGTTGCAACCCAGATTTATACCCTGCAAGATTCATTCCTGAATACCGAAGTAGCCATCCAATTCAAGACCATGGGAGTAGGTGTGCATTCCTATGATATGTGGTGGGATGCCCCTCAGGGTCTTTCTCTAACTGATGACAACTTCGACAACTTCCTGTTTGTTGTTGGGTGTGGCGTGGATGCATATTTGTTCGAGCATAATACCACCATTCCTATTGGTTTCTGCAGGAGTATTTGCCTACAGAATCAGAAGGCAAGCTTGGATGAGACGTGCGATAATGGATTGGGCTGCTGCAGTATCAAAATCGGGAATAGCAAAGCAAGCTTCGGGTTCAGACTTGTGCGCCGGCATAACATGCACCCTCGCACGTAAACCTGGGAATGGTTTGGACTGGAACCATAGTTTCAGTCGGTTTTTGTATTGGATTGCCTTTGGATTGGATGAAATGGGCCAAGTCCCTAAATCAATTTGGTTTGGTCTGGGCTTTAACCATTGTTGTACTGAGTTGGTTTGGTCTGGACACGAACCGAACAGTCCTAGACCGTTTCTATCCATAGTCTGAAACCAAATCCAGTGACCAAATCGACAGTGGTAGATGACCTAGGTGCGCCTCTACGAGCGACGGCCGCCGCCCGCCGCTAAGTTCAGGGATTTTCCGCTGCCGCCGTCGTTGCCGCCCACTGGAGCTTGGTCGCCGCCTTCCCCTCCCTCTGACACCATCTGGCTGGCAGATCGCCGTCTTCCCCTCCCTTGGCTGGAGCTTAGCCGCCGCTCGTCGCTACGGGCAGGACTCGCCGGCTGCCGCCGCCATTGCCGCTGGCTCGAGCTCGACAGGTTAGTGCATCCTCACCATTCTCTTCCCCCGCTGCTGCTCCTTTCTCTGTCGAACTTGCTGTCGCTCGAGCTCGGCAGGTTAGTGCATCCTCTCCACAAAACTGCAGCTCCTTTTCTTCCCCAAACCTTGCTGCTGCTGCTCCTCTCTGTGTCTTTCTCTTTGAAATTTCGGTAGTATTGAGATGTGTAAGACAGTGTAATGATAAGATGTTACAAGTACTTGCACCTGTTAACTGTTCAGTTCAGATTTGTGCTTGTTTAGTGCTTGTTGCTGCTGCTCCTCTCTGTGTCTTTCTCTTTGAAATTTCGGTAGTATTGAGATGTGTAAGACAGTGTAATGATAAGATGTTACAAGTACTTGCACCTGTTAACTGTTCAGTTCAGATTTGTGCTTGTTTAGTGCTTGTTGCTGCTGCTCCTCTCTGTGTCTTTCTCTTTGAAATTTCGGTAGTATTGAGATGTGTAAGACAGTGTAATGATAAGATGTTACAAGTACTTGCACCTGTTAACTGTTCAGTTCAGATTTGTGCTTGTTTAGTGCTTGTTGCTGCTGCTCCTCTCTGTGTCTTTCTCTTTGAAATTTCGGTAGTATTGAGATGTGTAAGACAGTGTAATGATAAGATGTTACAAGTACTTGCACCTGTTAACTGTTCAGTTCAGATTTGTGCTTGTTTAGTGCTTGTTGCTGCTGCTCCTCTCTGTGTCTTTCTCTTTGAAATTTCGGTAGTATTGAGATGTGTAAGACAGTGTAATGATAAGATGTTACAAGTACTTGCACCTGTTAACTGTTCAGTTCAGATTTGTGCTTGTTTAGTGCTTGTTGCTGCTGCTCCTCTCTGTGTCTTTCTCTTTGAAATTTCGGTAGTATTGAGATGTGTAAGACAGTGTAATGATAAGATGTTACAAGTACTTGCACCTGTTAACTGTTCAGTTCAGATTTGTGCTTGTTTAGTGCTTGTTGCTGCTGCTCCTCTCTATCTCTTTCACTCTGAAATTCAGATTGTTGTCTCTGTACCGTGTAAGACAATGTAATGAATAGTTGTCTATGTGCATATGTCCACAGTTTCAAACTTTGGGCTCAAACCGATTCTAGGGAATGGACTGGATTGGTTTGGCTTGAAAACATGATCAGTTCAGTTTGGTTTGGACCGTAGCACTAAAAGTTTGGATTGATTTGGTTTGCTTGCTGGACTTGTACATGTATGGCTTGGTCTGGATTTGGTTTGGATTACAAACTTTTCCCAGGTTTAGTCGCACGGATGTCAAGGTTTTCATGTCAGCCTATGGATACGAATTTCACACAAGTGATATCTATGCAGCTCAGTTAGACCCAAGCGATTACCCAACGGCATTATTAGCTTCGGCTATCAGAGATCAACCAAATTGTGAAAGTGCAAAACTAAATAGTGCAAGCTACGCCCGTGGAGGTTCAAGCTATTGCAAAAATCTGTCATCTGGACCAGGCTACACATGTCAGTGCCCAACTAAAGGAAATCCCTACATTATGGATGGCTGTGAAGGTATGTCTTTTCAAGCAATATTTGATTTCAGATTCGGTTACTCATTACTGCGATCTACTCCCATTTCAAGTTCAGAATTTCAACATAGCAACAACTTAAGATCTGCATTACTTTTATGCAAAAATAACACCTGTGGTATAAATAGATAGACAACTCTTATAGATTGCCTGCTTCATATATTCGCCAGTTAGATAGGTAAGACAATCAAAGGCATAACCAATACAAAATTCTGTGTTATCTACACTATTACTAAAAGCACATGACCAGGCTTTGGATATTAACTACCTCAACCCACATACAATATGATCGATGGCTCCCCTGACTGCCAACTAAATTCTCATAATAGCTGATTTTTTTATGTATTGGTTCTAGCAAAGTTCCCAATGATCTTCTAAAGTATGCTTAAGAGTGGCTTGCAAGTTTGAACACTTATGATAGTAGATGCTATGCTGTTTATTGTTAGAACAAATCATCTTATCGTTGTAATCTCAACCTCTTCCTCTATCTCCTATTGTATTCAAACTCTTGTACTCATCCTTGTGCGCCAAGGCAAGTCCTTCGGCCCTATCAATATATATACGCACGCGGCTCCCCTCGTGGGAGTAGGAACGCTTCATACTTTTACATGGTCATCAGAGCCCCTCTTTCATACATCTAGCCACAAACCAGAAAACAAAACCCTAGATCATATTCGCGATCGCCGTCATGTCTTCCTCAGCCGGCGTCGCCCTGAACCTTGGTTCACCTCCATCAGAAAAGCTTGCGAGGGGGAATTTCATCCTCTGGAAGACGCAAGTTCTCCCAGCCCTGCGAGGAGCGCAGGTTACTGGGCTTCTGGACAACTCCGACGCCGCTCCGCCCAAGACGATGGAGGTCACAAAGGCGGACAAAACCACGGCCCAAGAGCCGAATCCTCTGTATGGAACTTGGATCGCCAAAGATCAACATGTTCTGTCATATCTACTCAACTCCATGTCTCCTGAGATCCTTGCGCAGGTCGTCGGGAGGGACTCCACCTTCGAGCTCTGGACTACAATCAACAACCTCTTCGCCTCACAATCGCAGTCTCGGATCACCAACCTAAGGATTGCGATCACCAACACCAAGAAAGGCACCATGTCTAGTTCAGCATACATGGCGAAGATGAAGAGCCTCGGGGATGAACTAGCTGCTGCTGGCCGCCCCGTCTCTGATCCGGAGATGGTGGACTACATACTTGCAGGATTGGACCGCGACTACGACTCCTTGGTGGCGGCGATCGGCGCTGTCAAGAACAACATCACCGCCAATGATCTCTTTGCTCAGATCTCTGCCTTTGATCAAAGGATGGAGATGTTGGGCGACTCGTCTTCAAGCGGGTTTCATACATCCGCTAATGCAGTCTACAAAGGCCGTGGCTCGTCCCGCAACAGATCCTATCGCGGGCGAGGAGGAAGGGGGCGCGGCTGTAGTGGTGACCGCGGTGACCGTGGTGACCGCCAGCCTTCTCCCTCCAATGGCAGCGGCGGCTTCAGAGGACGCCCTCGGCAGCAGCAACAACAGCAGGTGCGTGAGCAGCATGACTTCCTAGAGTGCCAGATATGTCTCAAGCATCATCCAGGGGGTGCACGCGTCTGTTGGTGGCGCTACGAAGAGAATGATCAAGAAGAAAAGGAGGCGCATGCAGTCTCCTATGGAGTTGACACAAATTGGTATGCCGACAGTGCAGCAACAAATCACATCACAGGTGAACTTGACAAGTTGACCATGCGGGAGAAGTACAACGGAGGTGACCAAATTCGCACGGCAAGCGGTTCTAGTATGAATATTACACATATTGGTAGTTCAATCGTTAAAAACCCCATGAAAAATTTGCACTTGAAAGATGTCTTGCATGTTCCAGAAACTTCCAAAAATCTTGTTTCCGTTCATCGCTTCACTCTTGATAACAATGTTCTCATAGAATTCTATCCTTATTTTTTCTTGGTTAAGGACTTGGCAACAAGGAGAATAATTCTTAGAGGACGGTGCGTGGGAGGTCTCTACCCACTCATATCATCATCATCTTCATGGTCAGATAAACAAGCAAATATTGTCACCAAGCCTTCTTCATCAAGGTGGCACAGTCATTTGGGTCATCCATCTTCAGTCATAGTTAAATATATTCTTAGCAAAAATAAACTCTCTTATGAGCCTAGTCTTAGTGTTGAGTCAGTTTGTGATCCGTGTCAACAAGCTAAAAGTCATCAATTGCCTTACCCTATTTCTATTAGTGTATCTACTTCTCCATTACAACTCATCTTCTCAGATGTATGGGGACTAGCCCCTACTTCAGTTGGGAGATTTTCCTACTATGTAAGCTTCATTGATGATTATAGTAAATTTACTTGGATTTATTTGTTGAAAAAAAGATCTGATGTATTCCAATTCTTTATCAATTTTCAAAACCTTGTTGAACGCAAACTGAACTCCAAAATCATTGCCATGCAAACCGATTGGGGTGGTGAGTATGAGAAGTTGAACTCTTTTTTCCAAAAACTTGGCATCTCACATCATGTCTCTTGTCCTCATGCTCACCAACAGAATGGCTCTACTGAGAGAAAACATCGTCACATTGTTGATATGGGATTAGCACTGCTAGCAAATGCATCCATGCCACTTAAGTTCTAGGATGAAGCCTTTTTAACTGCCACCTACCTCATCAACTTGCTTCCAAGCAAAGTTATCAAACTTGACACACCTATTACACGTCTCCTCGGTGTTACACCCAACTACACATCACTCCGTGTTTTTGGGTGCGCATGTTGGCCAAATCTCAGACCCTACAACACAAGAAAACTCGCTTTCCGCTCTAAAAGATGTGTCTTCTTAGGCTATAGCCCTATGCATAAAGGGGTTAAATGTCTTGATGTTCCTACTGGTAGGGTCTACATATCTAGAGATGTTGTTTTTGATGAGTCCGTGTTCCCTTTTGCATCACTTCATCCCAATGCCGATGCCCTCCTTCGCAAAGAAATTCTCCTTCTTCCTACACATCTTCGGACTTTTGATCATGGGGGCGATGATTGTACTAACCAATGTGATGATATTCCTACTGATACTGCTCCTACTCTTATGCCTGCGCAGGTCCCTGGAGAAAAAGGAGCGCAAAATGATCAAAATCTCGAAAATCCAGCTCAAAATGATCTTATATTTCATGCTGAAGAAGGAGACGAGCCGGACATGGACAACGAGGACGATCCGGCGGCGCCTGGCACGCCTGCATGCGCGCAGTCCTCGGATCGTGCGATCGAATCCTCCTTGGATCGTGCTCCCACCAGCAGCGGCTTCGGCTCCCGATCCAGCCAATCCCATGGCGCCGCATCGTCGACAGGTGGGGACAGCAGCGGGACCGCATCTTCCTCGCCCCACGTGCGCATGCAGCCGCGGTCGGGCTGCAGATCCGCTGTGCCGCGCCGCGCGGTTACTTCCCGCGTGCCTACAGGAGCGGCGGCCACACCGGTGGCCACAGGATCTCCTGTGCTAACTGCGCCAGAATCTTCTGCGTCAGCGCCTGATTCTCCCGGATCAGCTGTGGCAAGTGCACCTGCGGTCCAATCTGTGGCTTCTCCAAGAGTCAAGACTAGACTACAAAAAGGTATACGAAATCCAAAGATAAGAACGGATGGAACTATACCATATGGCATGTTGTGTATTTCAGGAGAGCAAACAACTGTGAGTAGTGCACTTGATGATCCCAAGTGGAAGAAGGCAATGGATGAGGAATATTCTGCACTGATGAGAAACAAAACTTGGCATCTTGTACCAAACCAGAAAGGTAAAAATATAATTGATTGCAAATGGGTATACAGAGTCAAAAAGAAGGCAGATGGCTTCATTGACAGGTATAAGGCACGTTTGGTTGCAAAGGGCTTCAAGCAACGTTATGGCATTGATTATGAGGACACCTTTAGTCCCGTTGTGAAAGCTGCAACTATCAGACTTGTGCTAGCCATTGCTGTTTTCAGAGGATGGAGCCTAAGACAGCTAGATGTACAGAACGCGTTTTTGCATGGTGTTCTGGAAGAGGAAGTGTTCATGAGACAGCCACCTGGGTATGAAAGTAAGAAATTTCCACATTTTGTTTGCAAGCTTGATAAAGCACTCTATAGCTTGAAACAAGCACCTAGAGCATGGTATTCCAGACTGAGCTTACAATTGAAATCTCTTGGCTTCATTGCTTCAAAGGCTGATACATCCTTGTTTATTTATAACAAGGCATGAGTGGTTATTTTCTTGCTTATATATGTTAATGATATCATAGTTGCAAGTTCTTCACAAAATGCCACTAATGCTCTTCTGCATGACTTAAGTTCAGAGTTTGCCTTAAAGGACCTAGGTGATTTGCACTTCTTCCTAGGTATTGAAGTCAAGAAAACTCAAGATGGCATTATGTTAAAACAGGAGAAATACATCATTGAACTTCTGTCTCGTATGGGAATGAAAAATTGTAAGCCAGTACCTACACCCTTGTCTTCCTTAGAAAAACTTTCAGCATATGAAGGAGAGCCACTTCAAGAGGAAGAAAGTACAAGGTATAGGAGTACCATGGGAGCATTGCAATATTTAACTCTCACACGTCCGGATATCTCATTTGCTGTCAACAAGGTTTGTCAATATCTACATGCACCTACTTCTGCACATTGGACAGCTGTCAAGAGGATTGTAAGATATGTAAAGCATACTATGGGAATAGGACTTCATTTCAAAAGTTCTAATTCCACTCTTGTGAGCGCATTCTCTGATGCTGACTGGGCAGGATGTAGTGATGACAGAAGATCAACTGGAGGTTTTGCAATATTCTTTGGTTCCAATCTTATTTCTTGGAGTGCCAGAAAACAAGCCACTGTGTCACGTTCAAGCACAGAGGCTGAGTATAAATCCTTGGCTAATGCAACTGCTGAAGTTATTTGGGTTGAATCACTTCTTGAAGAGTTGGGAGTCAAAAATAATCGTATCTCATGCTTATGGTGTGATAATTTCGGTGCAACATACTTGTCTACAAACCCGGTGTTCCATGCAAGGACAAAGCACATAGAAATTGATTTTCACTTTGTGCGAGAGAGGGTTGCAGCAAAGAAACTTGAGATACGGTTTATTCCCTCCAAGGATCTAGTGGTGGATGGTTTCACCAAGGCACTACCAACACGATCATTTGATGAGTTCAAGAGCAATCTTAATTTAGGATAGTTGAGATTAAGGGAGGGTGTTAGAACAAATCATCTTATCGTTGTAATCTCAACCTCTTCCTCTATCTCCTATTGTATTCAAACTCTTGTACTCATCCTTGTGCGCCAAGGCAAGTCCTTCGGCCCTATCAATATATATACGCACGCAGCTCCCCTCGTGGGAGTAGGAACGCTTCATACTTTTACATTTATAGCATAGGTATTTGCTACTGTATTCATTTCTATATCTGCTTGTTCGATTCCTTTCTGCAGTGCAAGTTTCATATCAATTTGTAATAGTTGAGATATGTTACTAGTACTATAAAATAAATTGGTTGACAACAACCATAACAATTATTCATGTCCCATCCAATGGCTCACAATTTTAGTTTGATCATTCGAGGTTGCCATTTGGTTACAAACTTATGGTGCAACCAACCCCGACCACCTAGTTACAATCATTAAAAAATAGACCTATGGCTCATGATTTACGACCAGCTCTTTCTTCTTTTAGTGGTTTATGGGAGAAACAAATTTAATGATGGTTAAGCTTTTTACAAGTGTGAGTATATATCATGAAATGTATGCAGTGAAGATGTCCATTACACATGTGGGGTTGCTAGTATTTCTGAAAATAATGAGCCACACAGTGATTAGAGTAGAGTGCTACAATATGGCATACGTAATTTTCTTTGCCAAATGACATCAAAAGCTCTTCTTTCACACAAAAATAAATTTGTAATATTATATTTCAAATTTAATCGCCACGATTTGTTTTGAGCTTTATTTCAAGCTACTAAAGAAAGGCAGGATTGAGTAATATCTATTTGGTTTCTTCAAATCAACGCTACATCTGCTTTTTATTTGTCATTTTAGATATTAACATATTTTAATTAGTGTACACTTTTGATATCCATATGTGTTAGTAAAATTTACTGAAATATATTTTAATTCATGACATAATAATATACTTTCTATGTCAATCTATTGGCAACAGAGTACAACCCCAATCCTAACAGAAATTGCACGAGATCGTGTGGGGGCACAAACATTCCATTCCCTTTTGGGTTAGAAAAAGGTTGCTATGCCCTTGAGCAGTTCCAGCTTCGGTGCACACCAGGAAATGTGACAGTCCTCAACAGAAACGAGATAGAGTATCATGTTGGCCACATTGCAGTGAATGAAGGATATCTGAGAATTGTGGGTTTAGATTCCAACAACGCAGGAATCGAGATAGGTTATCGAACACCGGATAGTTATGATTTCCGTGTTACTACAGGGGATCTCTTCGATTTATCTGAAGAGATTGATACAAAGATGTGGTGGGTTGCGGCGAATACAACATGTGCAGTAGCCATGAGCAGGCAAAAACAGGATATCTACGCATGCCGCAGCGTCAATAGCACTTGCCTGGATGTCACATATGGGAATGTGATGACGCAGCTTGGGTATCGTTGCACGTGCCTTCAAGGCTATGAAGGAAATCCTTACGCAGTAGATGGCTGCAAAGGTAATCTAACTTAACCTGTTATTCTACCGCAAGCATTTTATAAATTGCTACTAAACAGAAAGGAAAGGGAAGTTTGTTGGCACTAAACGGAAAGACTTAAAATAGAACATGTGAATTAAAGTGATCTAATGCATTCTTCCATGCTTAATTATATATTATATTTACAGATATCAACGAGTGCTTATTACCAAGAAAATGCAATGGAACATGTGAGAACTATCCTGGAGGCTTTAGCTGCAAAGCTTGTACTCATGGAGAAGAGTTC